>NW_020619159.1:239104-539104 GCF_003573695.1 Papaver somniferum | reverse complement strand
AGGAAGGCATTCTTCACATCTAATTGTCTGATCTGCTAGTTCTTGTGAAGAGAAATTGAAAGAACAATTCTGACAGTTGTAGGCTTAACAACAGGACTAAAGGTGTCTTGATAATCAATACCTTCCACTTGGTTGTACTCCTTAGCCACCAGTCTGGATTTGTATCTCTCAATAGACCCATCAGCTCTTCTCTTAATTCTAAATATCCATTTACATCCTATGACATTGTAGCCTGCGTCAACAACAACCAATTTCCAAGTACCATTTTGTAACAATGCATTTATCTCTTCATCCATAGCTGCTCTCCAGTTGGGATCCTTACAGGCCTCAGTGTAACATGTGGGTACTGTAATATCCTCACAAACTGACTGGACTTCAGAAGCATAAATCCTTGCATTGGGTTTGGTAATACCCATTTTACCTCTGGTGGTCATAGGATGATCATTGGTTACCACAGTGGGAGTAGGTGAAGGAACTGAAGTAGTATCTGTTGTAGTGGGAGGAGCATTGGCAATAATAGATGACTCATCTACTTCATTGAAGTAGTATCCAGGCACAGGTGCAGTTGGAGAAGATGGTAGAACAAACATTGTAGGTAAAGCAACTCCAACAGGCTCAGTAGTAAATAATGAAGCATATGGAAATTTACCCTCATCAAACCTAACATCTCTAGAAATTATGATTTTGTTGGTATTAGGATTGAAGCACCTATACCCTTTGTGCATTGCACTGTATCCTAGAAAGATGCACTGCCATATCTGGGTTCCAACTTGTGATGATTGAAACTTCTTAAGCAAGGATAACAAGCACACCCAAAAGTATGTAGAAAGTGGTAATCAGGTTTGAGCTGAAAAAGGCATTCTAATGGAGATAACTGATGCAGTGTAGGTGTTGGTAGTCTGTTAATTAAAAAAATTGCAGTTTCAAAAGCAAATGACCAGAAGGACAAGGGCAAAGAGGCATGATTAAGCAAGGCCAAGCCAGTTTCAACTATATGCATGTGTTTCCTCTCTGCTGTGCCATTTTGAGCATGAGCATGAGGGCAAGAGACCCTATGTACCATGCCACAAGAATCAAGAAAAACAGACACATTTCTATACTCACCTCCCCAATCAGACTGAATGAGTTTTATCTTCCTATTAAGTTGATTTTCTACTAAATTCTTGAATTTAATAAAAGTAGGAAGTACTTCAGATTCGTAAGCAATTGGATATAACCAAGTAAATCTGCTAAAGGAATCAATAAATGACACATAATATTTATATCCGTTCACAGAACATAAAGGAGAAACCCATACATCAAAATAGACTAAATCCAGAGGTCCATACATATTATTTGGTGAGTGAGTTGGATAAGGAAGATCATGACTCTTAGCAGACTGACAAGAATAGCAAATAGAGGAATCTAAATGAGAATCAATAATTTCATTCACCGATGAAAGAACATGCCTTAGAGTCTTGTATGCTGGGTTCCCAAGTTTATTGTGCCAACTATTTGAAGAAGAGATGCCAGAAGAGAAAGCTTGCTTCAGTTGCTCCTTAGTGAACTCCATGTGATACAGTCCATCTCTAACAGGACCAGTAAGAATAGCCTTGTTGGTGACCAAATCCTTGATAAGAAATTTTTCAGAGTAAAATTCAAAGTAACAATTATTCTCTTTAGTAAATTGAAGCACAGAGATTAAATTCTTGGTAATAGATGGCACATGAAGTACATTTGAAATAGTAAACTTGACAGAATCATGATGTAATGCAGAAGAGACAACATGAGTTATAGTCAAACCTGAGCCATTTCCAACTTTTACTTGATCAGAACCTTGATACTCAGAGTGTAAGTTAAGATTAGACAAATCTGAAGTGATATGATGTATGGCTCCTGAGTCAGGTATCCAACCAGAAGAAGGAGAAGAAGAAGAACCAGAATCATCATGATAAACAATAAAGGCCTCAGGTTCAGGATACCAATAATCATCAAATGCATCTCCATAAGTATCAGAATGAGTGTAATAAGCCTGCATCATTGAGTTGTCACTAGGTACATATTTGTACCTACATTCAGTAGCTTGATGACCAGGTTTCCTGCAGAGTTGGCATTCAATATAGTTGTTGTTGTATCTTTGAGGAGGAAAGAAATTGTTATAATTTCCTTGTTGACCAAATCTGGCACCATTCCTGCCACCTCTAAAACCTCCTCTGAACCTGCCAGCATTCATATTTCCTCTAAAGGCATAGTTACCACCTCTTCCATAATTGGTATTAGGAGAAAAATTGTGCCAGGGTTGGTGTGGATAAGCATTGTAGGGCTGAATATTTGTAGGATAAGTATTAGATGCTGAATTTTGATGTGCAAACTGATGTGAAGTATGAGAGGGTTTTTGTGGTTGTGTCACATTAGCAGAAGCAGTGGTAAGATCAAGTTTGGATTCGACAGTGACTCTTGCTTCTTTAGATAGCAATAAGCCTAGTAATTCAGAGGATGTAATAAGGTTGTCATTCTTGATTTGTTGAGCACAAATGGAGGTTTTAAAAGCATTAAACTTAGAAGGTAAACCATGAAGAATGTGAATTATTAGATCTTCATCAGAGACATCCCTATCAATTTGAGCTAATTGATGTGAAATGGAACGTGCCTTGTTAAAGTAGACTAACATGGAGTCGGAGCTCTTTTGTAAACCAATCAACTCAGTTTTAAGCTGTAATAGTCGAGATTTAGTGCCTGAATTATAGTTTTGTTCTAATCTATTCCAGATCTCATGAGAGAAAGTGCAATCAATAACTTGTGAGTGAATTTCCTCGGTGCAAGCAGAAAACAACCATGACAAAAGAGCAGAATCCTGATTTATCCAATAATCATATGCCGGATTGAAGACAAATTCATTTTCAGGGTCATTATCAACAAAATCAGAAGCACTTACAATAGCAATACCAGTAGCAGATATGCGACGAACATACTTCACAGGACAATGAAACGAACCATCAACAAATCGAAGGAGATTGTAGCTACGTAGTAACGGAGCAATCTGAGATTTCCAGAGAGTATAATTGCTGCAGATAATTTTGAAGGGGGTTTGAATGTTAATGGTATATGTTTATCAGATTTCTCCATTGAAGAAGATGATACAAAACAGAAATTTGGTTTGAAAAATTGAATTGAAAATTAGGGTAAGAAGACGGTATCTGGTACCATGTTAGAAGATAATATGTCGTGAGACAATCTTCATTTCATTTCTTACAGATTCAATTTTAGAGTTTTGTTTTTCATTACAGACACAGACTCTAATGTTTACTATTTAAACCTCCTGAAAATAAATGACCGGTTACAACAGGTTGCTACCCATACAGAAGCTGTCACCTGGCAGTTACAAAAGCTCACACACTACACATGATTTTGAAGGCACACGTATAGTTGACACAGATTTGCATTTGCTTCTTAACAGGACTCGTCACTGCCTCATCATCGACTGTCAACAATGGAAGCAACTCTATCATTGATATCCCACAAACCCATTAATCTTCTTTGTCCATTTCATCGATGACCATATCACTGCCATGCACGATCAACAATGGCAACAGCTCAACTTCTCTGCAGCTCAGCTCCATCCTCCCGGCTTCTATGGCAGATTCGAGCTCGTCTCACTTCACCAACATCAACCCCTTCTCACTTTGTCATCCCGTCACCATTAACCATGAATATCACCATGCAGTCGCCATCAGTCAACATCGAACATCATTCTCCTTTCCTCCATCGTTTCCAGAATTCCTTGCCAACACCATCGATCTCATCATACTACCGTAATGGCAGCATCTTGTCCATCTCCAATGTTTTGTAAGCTCAAGTTCGTCTCACAGATTCGAACTCCATTACCTATACATTTCTTCCACCAGCACACATGTGCGCTACCCTTGATGTGAACTCCATTAGAGTTTACATTTACTTCCAGCAAATGTATGTGAACCATATAGCCCATTAAGCCCATGTTGTAGACAACGGACTCGATACCTCCAACCCATTAAGTTCATTAGTAGTTGTTGAAAATTATGAACTGATGAAATTTCATAGTTCCCTGGCTACTGGTTCCTACATAATTTCTCTTTAGCTATAGGATGCCCGTAGTAGTTTTCATGCAATGACAATTCTATCTCTTTTGCGACCAATTGGACGATTTATTGTTCTTTTCGGGAATAAGCTCCATAATTCCCATAAAATATAAAAGAAAGCTAATAATACGATTTCGCAAGAAAACTAGCTAAGAAAGTATAACCAATCGATACTTAGAGAGGTGTTTTTAAACACCTATCACGGCCATGCCATCCTTTGCTACCGCCCAAATTAGTCACGGTCTCCCTTTTTCTTCATATTTTCCAATTTTTGGTAGGATTTTGCTCCTACTAGCTATATTCCTAGTTTGCCTAGGTTTTTAGTCTCGACCAATTGGAATCAAGACCTAATTTTTGGGAAAAAACCTAATTTTTTGTAAATTGACAAAATTAGGTCAAAAAATTGAATTTTGTGAATTGACACAAAATTAATCAATTTTGGTGAATTTTGCACGTTGATACAAAATCACTAATTTTTTTTATCTTTGAGAGCAACGCAGCTTTGGTCTCATTGGCGCAGCTTGCGCGCATCTGATTGGTTACCTTCATGCACATCTTAATTCTGACACTTCGGGAAATTCATGCTACTCAGCTAAGAGCGAACATTAATTGTCATATCATGTCAATATTAAGAGTTCAGCTGGGAACAAAACATAGGATAGATACTCAGCAAGCTCTGCATTAGTGAATAATGCGAGTGGGAGCTCAATAAAATTTACAGAATACTTGGGATTTTTGCAACATGCACCAACATTATTCTAGTTAAATTTCGTATATACAGATACTGAGTTACTCAGTACATATGTAAGCAGAGAGGCATAGGCACTCATCAGCCTTAAATGGCTCCACTTCTTTACAGAACGAAGGCACATAAATAGGGTTTACGGTTTTAACCCTCAACAAAAAACCACTATCAACAATCGAATGTTAATTATCTCGTAGAAATAACTTTATTGCATTTGAAAATAATCGACATGGTTAGTAGATGTAATACGGCTTGTCGACATATAGCTACTCCGTTGTGTGTACGAGTACATATAATACGGCTTCAGACTTATAATAGTTTTCTCGGTTTGTAAGACTGATAACACTGTCTTATATCTGAATCTACAGTGGTTCTATATTTCTCTCTAAATCGATTCGAAATATTCCCGAATAACATCAATGACACATAATTGTTCCCGGTTATTTTCAAATGATAAAACTTGAATCATGATTTTGATTTTGAGCAATAAATTATCCTTAACCGAAATTCATCAAGTATGAACAAATGTTCATTAAACTTAGTCATTATATTTCGAGATGCTGATTGCAATTTTGTAGGAGCTATGAGTATTGGGTTTGGTCGAACTAATAACTTCTTGGCAGAACTCTATGGTGTAATTGTTGGTTTGGAATGGGCCATGAAATGGTCAGTGCGTAAAATCTTAGTGAGGTCTGATTCAATTGGTGCTATAACTGCTTTTAAGAATTCAAATTTACCCTGGTTCGCAAGACAAAGGTGGAGAAGAATTCATGAATTTTATGTTTCCATTCGGTTTGTGCATACTTATCGTGAGGCGAATTTTGCAGCTGATGCTATGGAAAAAAAGGGTTGTCTTTTGAGGAATGGTGAAGGGATGAACTATGATGAGAGACCTTATTTTCTAAATTATTTAGAATATCCTAATGTCTCTTATTTCAGATTTAAATAGTTTGTAAGTTTTTGGGGTCTAAGGACCTCTTTTCTTGTAAACTCTTTGTAAATATTTGTTATTCATCAATACAATTTGGACTTACCAAAAAAAAATAGTCATTATATTTCGAGAACTAATTACCAAGATAAACTTGACTCGAAATTCTTGTATGTGCATGATATTCTAATTAGTTATGAGACATCGTTTCATAGATAGAGATATGAATATAACTTGAGAAATAGGTGGTCCAGTCTTCACTCATCGTTTCCTGATCGCCTTATCTCCTTGACGCAACCCTCGATTGATAGTAAAGAAACCTTCTGGACTACCATTAAGGAGAATATAAATATGAGCAGATTTAAGACTATTAAGAATCCATGTACACCAATTATCCAAAAAAACCACATCTACAGAAGACCTCCGTGACAAAATCCCATCTTACCGTGTCAAAAGCTTGCGAGATATCAAGTTTCATACCAAATTACCGTCCTTACGTTTAATGTGAATCTCATTAACCAATTCAGAAGCCAGACTAATGTTTTCATGAATATTTCTCCCCTCATAAATGCCACATGCTCTTTAGAAACAAGTTTATCTAGCACGGAATCCAGTCTCGTAGCTAGAATCTTAGTAAAAATCTTAAAAAAGAAATTACTAAGACCAATTGGTCTAAAATTCCTAAGAGTGTTAGCTCCTCTAACCTTGGCCAGAAGAACTATCAAACTAGAACTAACAAAATTTAGAATAATTTTATGATGGCAACAAAAATGAATAGCACTCACCAGATAATGCTGAATAATGTCCCAACAATGCCTATAAAAGAAACCGGAGAATCCATCCTTTCCAGGAGCACTATCCGCTCCTAAATCAAAAACCGCATCTATAATCTCCTCAAAAGTTGGCAAACTCTCCATAAAATGACTTTCCTCCACTATAATGGCCTCATGGTCAAAATCAAACAGTTGTTCTTCAATCTGCTGTTCCGGACCATTAAACTTGGCCTCATAATAATTAACCACATGATCCCTGAGATGGTCACAATCAGAAATAGTGATATCCGAATCATCCACTAATTCAGAAATTATGATGCTACTCCTGTGAACCCGAATGTTATTATGGAAAAAACTAGAGTTACTCGAACCCTCCAACAACCACTTGTTTCTGGACTTTTTCTTTAGCATAATAGTTTGTTGATTCTTAATATCTTGAACCTCAACTGAAGCCTCCTTCACCAATTGAACTTGACTTCATCAAAAGGATCATCATCTGAAGTCCTAATGGCAGATTCAAGTCTTAAATGAGCCTATTTTAACCGAACATTTACATTAACAACAAATTTTTGATTCCACTCCTTTAAAGCCACCTTGACACGTTTTAATTTATAAGGAAAGATGAAAGCTGGATTACCCACAACTGGTGCATTCCAACTCTCTAAAACCAACCTCATAAAATCTGAATGAGTAAACCACATTTTCTGAATCCTAAAAGGAGCACGCTTAGGACGAAGATTAGTAAAAGGATAACCAATAAGAGGAAAATGATCAGAAACTTCCCTTGGAAGAGCTTTACACCGCCAATTCTCGAACTTAGTTAACCAAGCTTCATTAATGATAGCAGGATCCAGCTTGCTGATAATTCTGCGCACCCCGGATTTCCTATTTTCCCACTTAAAAGTAATATCCAACGCATCAGCTTCAAAGAGAATATTTTCATCCATCCAATCGATATACTCATTGATGGATGTTAGCCTAGGTTCCAAGCCACCCTTCTTTTCGTCATTGCGTAAAATGCAATTAATTCCCCTATGACAAGCCACGGAGTATCCAAATTCTCACCATTCATTTGCTGCCAAAGTCTTGTTCGCGAAATCAGCAAATAACTAGCATGAACAAAACATATATGATATTATGAACACCTTCAGTTTTGACCGCAATAGCTTGACGACTTGAGTTTATCACCACATGCTTCATCAAATCAGCTGGAAAAAAAATCCAAATGTTCCTAGTTGAAGACACCGTAGAATTATGAATAACATCTCTTGCATAACTATCCAGATTTAGACGAGCAATAAAACTAGTAGTACAATGCACCCTAGGTTCATCTAGACAAATATAATCCGATTTAAAATTATTAATTAACTCTTTTATTTTATTTTGTGCTATATCTTTAGCAACACCGTTAATGTTCCAATAGAAAACCCTCATTATAAACCAGAGTTTTTAGGATTATTAACTAACTGCAAAGGCTGAGGAGAGTTATTCCGTGACTAGGAAATATCATTCCTAGTCATACGAGGAGATATCCCTTTGCTTGTACGAGCACCTAGAGTGTTGGTTTCCAACTCAAATTCAGAATTAGATTGCTCAGATGAAGAATTTACATAAGTGTTGGACTGCCTGGATAAATTCCTAACTGGCTTACGCTTCGTTTTGAGAATTTCTTGATTTTCTCTTTGAGTCTCCAACTCATGACCAGTGTCATCCTCCCAAGCGCCATTAAAAAACTTTGTTGTATCAGCCTTATCACTGACGGTGTCTCATCAATATTATAACATGGTGTAGATGGGGAAAAACGATTTGCTGGTTTTTAAGGAATTGAGGAGACGACCGTACGGAGGAGACTCCTTGAACCGAGCGAAATGTTAAATCTCACACAGATGCACCGCTGCAAAGGGGGTGCTTGAGATTCGAGAGATCAATCTATAGTACTCCGGCCTAAATCAAGACAATGACCGTTCCAGAGTAAATTCGCTCACAAGAGAGGATGGGTTGATCTGTAGGAGGGAAGCTGAGAAATGCGTGGAATCAATGGTAATCAAATATTATGGGTGTGTGAATTCTGAATATGATAAGCTCTGAATGATTGAAATTGCTCAATTGAGAGTAGTTGCTCAATTGATGATCTTGTGTTGTCGATGAGACGTGAGATTGATGATACCGCTGATGTTGATTCAATCATGATTCAGAGACTTATTTATATTGCTGGAATTTTAGACACCATGATTCCATGAAGTGTGACAATTGATGGAATTAAAGAGTGGGGAAGTGGAGATCGTGTTTGAAACCAGTTGCTCAACGTGTGGAGACTTGATCGATTTTCCACCCACTACCTCGTGAATTCCTTCAACTGATTGCACGACTTGCTCACATTCCATCGTGTGTTTGAACACACGTGCCGTAGACCGCCAGACCAAAACCCTAAGTGATATCCCCCAAGTGACACGATTGACGTCTCGTGGTTTGTTAGTCAATTGATGACTTCGTGGTTTGATGGGACGATGAGTCCATGTAGTTGCTGAATTGAACATGATGTTCTGAAACTCATGAATTAAACATATCATGAGACAGAGGTATAGTTCTTACGATGAAGTGAGTAAGTATTGCTCATTCGATGGATAGTTGAATATTGATTGTAGGACCAATATTCCTTGGTTTGAGCAAATATTTATCATCTGAGCATGTGTTGCCCATGTGATGAATTGTTGAATATTTGATCGTCTGAGCATGTGTTGCTCATCTGATGGATTATTGGCAGCGTACCAAAAATATTAATTAGAATACTGGTCGTTGAACCGAGCATTAATAAAATTAATGACCATGAGGCCGTCGTAAAATTATTAAGGTTGGAATCTGGAATGATGATCCTTGGATTCAGAAACCCTAATTTGATCAATTGATGATCAATTCATGGTTCGTCGGGAGGTTAACCATGGGACGAAGGAGGGAGCAACTACATGGGACCGTGGATCAACCATGTAGTGTCCATATGATCACGTGAGCAAATACGAAGAACTCCTTGTAGAGTTGACGATTTGTTGGTGAAAGAATGATTAAATGCTGGTTTAATCATTTATTCGAAAATGCTCGTCTGAGCCTTAGGTGAGAAAACATAATTAATTATGACGAGGCGAGGGACCGACCATGGAGTCATGAAACCAGCCCTGGGTTGTCACGTGACCGCCTGACGATCACTTCATGAAAATCCAAAGTGTTTGGAACAGTTTTGGACCTAATACGAGCAATTGTGCAAATTAGGTCAAAACCGTGAAAATTGATGGGACCGGCTTCCGTGAGCCAAAGAGCCATTTTTGGTCGGTCAAGATAGCATGCTCGTGTCCCCAAGGCGTCCGTGTCTCAGTCCTGAGAGTTTTGACATTTTTTAGCGAGCAACTGAGCATCCATTCGAGAAAATATGCCAAAATTAGAGTTTCGACGAAACTGAGGAAAACACCATGAGATGATGAAAAATAATTATAAAATAAGGAATGAGGAGGCGTGGGACCGCCGTGGTCAAGGCATGATCGTCCGGTCGTGACCACGGTCCCGTGGTGCCTTTCCCTTAATTTTATAATATTTTGATGATTTTATGAAAAATTCATGAATTTTGAGAAATTTGATGAATTTAGGGAATTTCCATGAATTGAAAGAGTTTTCATGAGTTCATGGAAGCAAAATATCAAAATAATAAAAATACGGGCGTGTGGGACCATGGAGGCATGGCCGGCCGGCTATGGACCGGTCCCACGAGTTTTTCGTAATTTTTTAAAAATATTTTTTAGATATTTTTGATGATTTGAGGGAATTTTTCCTAATTTGAGAGAAATACCATAAAATCAAGGAATTTGATGAATTCAAGGAAAAATAGGATAAATAATAATGCAAAGGGCGTGTGGGACCGGCTAGGACATGGCCGGCCGGCTAGTGTCCCGGTCCCACAAGTTTTTCATAATTTTATTTATTATTATATGATGGTTTGTGCAAAAATACCATGAAATCAAGGAGTTTTTCATGAAATTAGAGAAATAATAATAATAATAAAAAAATAATAAGGAACCGTGGGGTGTGGGGCCGGTTGGGACCAAGGCATGGCCGGTTGGACAATGGTCACGTCCCACACTCCTTTCCTTAGTTTTTTATTATTTTTTATGGATTTATAGAAGTACCATGAAACCGAGGGGTTTCCTCGAGACGAAGGAGATTTGATAAAATGAGAGAATTTTCATCAAATCATGGAAAATAATAAAAATGCATTAAAAATATAAAACTGGCGTGGGATTGACCACGACACGGTCGGTCGGTCGTGTGTCCGTGCTCCCAGCACCCTGGTCAATATTTTTAATTATTTATTATTTTCTTCTCTATTTTGCATAGGTTCATCATTTCGTTGTATTTTTGAAATACTCGTTCGTGCGGTGACTGTTAGTGTATCGTCGTTGAATACACTT
This sequence comes from Papaver somniferum, assembly GCF_003573695.1. Classification (NCBI taxonomy): domain Eukaryota; kingdom Viridiplantae; phylum Streptophyta; class Magnoliopsida; order Ranunculales; family Papaveraceae; genus Papaver; species Papaver somniferum. The sequence goes on along the minus strand of NW_020619159.1, from coordinate 528,107 downwards.
TCACCATTTGAATCGGGGCTTACTTAGAGGTAGCTCAGACGCCCGGTTGTTGATTATTTATTACTAATTGTGGAATTCGGTGGAGAATAATTCACAAAACTGAGCAATAAGATGTTTATTATTAATTCATAAGATCAGCTGAGGATTCGACTACGAATTCAGAATAATAAAGTGAGCATTACCATTCCATGGGATCGTAGATTCGACCATAGAATCGGAGTAATTAAGATTTATCTATTACCATTTATGAGACCAGTTGTGGATTCGATCATGAAATCGGAGTAATAATATAGTTATTGCTATTCTATGAGATCAAGTGGATTCGATCATAGAATCAGAACAATTGTTTATTGCCATTCCATGGGACCAGTCGTGGATTCGACCATGGAATAGGAGCAATTGTTATTGCCATTCCATGGGACCAGTCGTGGATTCGACCATGGAATAGGAGCAATAATAGATTATTCTGGGAATTCAGTAGTGAATGTCACGGCAGAATTAATCTTAATTAGGAATAATTAACTTTGTGGCTCTATACTAGCAGAGCAAGCTGTCTAGGAGCATTAATTATCCCGATATGAGCTTGTCGGTAAGTCATATCCTTTATATAGTCAGGGTAAACTTGTTGTTTGTTCCTGAAGACGTTATCGCTCTATACTAGCAGAGCAAGCTGTCTAGGAGCCGTCCATCTCGTGATACTATATAGAAATAATCACTGAAAGTATTCAGTATTCATGAGATATGCCGTTGTCCAGTCGTGAGACTACATATCTACATGTACTCTGAGAGAAAGTACTCTCCGTTGAGAATTCGATGAGAGACCCGTGTCTCGATACTCACGTCTGATTGCTGAATCAGAGCTTCGTATAATTATGAGTTTACGATTTTAGCCTTTGTCGAAAATCCACCATCTACATTAAGTCCCCTGCTTACTGAGGAAAGTTGTGTTCCTCAGTCAGCATTAAATGGTGATTTTCCGGCCATAAATAATAATACCAGTAATTGAACTTAGTCGTAAGTTGAGACGTTACCGGATTTAGAGAGCATGAGAAAACCACGACTTGATGAAGGCTTCAATGTCATGATTGGAGCGTCGTTTGATGAGCATAAATTGGTGTTGAACCGCTGGTTTGGACGACGAGTCCGTGGTCGGTTAGGATTCGCGGGTCGGGCCCAATAAGGAAATCCTTAGAAAATTAGGTTTTGGAAATAAAATTGATATAAAAGGGATTAATCCTTTTTTTTTTCCACGACCAGCATCACCCTCCACCACCTTCACGTCACAGGAGCAGGAGAAGTTCTGCCGATCAGCGCGCCGCCGCGTCGCGTCGCCGTTGCCGCCGGCCAAATTCCGGCCGACCAGGTGCGTTTTTTTTTTTTTTTTTTGCTGATGTTCCATGAGTATCATGGTTGTTCATGCTTTGATCATGATGAAGTTATATACATGTGTGTATATTAGTGTGAGTTTTATGAAAAACCCTCGTTTTTGAAAACGTATGTTCGTTCGATCGTTAGTTTTGAAAACTAACTATAATCCCTGATTTAGGAGAGATTTTTTTTTAGTATATGAACCTAGGTCCAGTGATAAAACTTAGTGATATTTCATGTGTACCACGGTTTTATCATAAAAGGAGTAAATTTTCACGAAATCGAAATAATCCTTCGTTTTAAAGACAAATACGACGACTCGAAGGAAAATTCATATGATGAACTTGTGTCCAGTGATAAAATTTTGCTTATGAGCTTTCATGTAAATACAAAACTTTATCATATGTATGAGATGTGAGCTTTCACAATATTTTTTGAAATAAACCTTCGTTTTAAAGACAAATAATGACGATACGAAGGAAAAATATTTTTTTTATATATATATATGCAGCCGTGACATATATTGTGAAAATATGATGATATATTTTATTTGCATGAGTTTGTTTTCGTTAGATAAAATCCTTGAGAATTTATGTATGCAAGTTGCATTAATTGCTGTTTTTTCGAAAAATCAAAACGTGGGTTTTGAGGATTCTTCAAAGATAGAAATATTTATGATAAATATTGTATTGTTATGAACTTCATAGGTCAGTTGTGTGAATGTTCACATTATGAAAATTGTGTCCGTGATTTCATGAAAAATCAGTTTCGGAAAAAATAAAGTTTCGTTCGTTTTTTGCAGTTTTCGAAGAGACGAACGATTTTGAGGTGTTAACTCTAGCATTACTATCACTATTGTTAGTGGAAGTATAAAAGGTAAGAGTTAAGAGTTACCTTTTTGCTGATGTTGGTTTGTTTACATAGTAGTAATCTTTGATCTTCCGGTTCCAGAAAATGTCGACCAACAAACAACAATTACGATTACTGGTATTCCTCTTTTTCTGGCTCTTCTGATGAGGATTCCGACGCTCCTGTAGCGAAATCAAAGGCTAGGGTTACCCAGGAAGGGGCGAAGCCTAATGTTCCCTTGGGTGAGCGAAGAGTCTCTTTTGCTGAACTCGAAAAGAAAAGAGCTGAAGACAAAAAGGAGGATGCCCGTCAACGTGAAAAAGATCGCACCCGGCGTAAGAGACAGAGGGTTGAGGAGAAGCGTCAATTCTTGGATGGGGTGCCTTCTGATTCTGATGCTGATGCTTCTGAAGGAGAGATCACATGGGAACCATCCGAGCGTTACATTAAGCCTGATCGATATGAAAGAGAGCATCAGAGGATGATGAAGAAAATTGAAGCTGAAGCTGCAGCAGAAGATAACTCGGATTCAGATGATGATGTTATCTTCCGTCCACCGGACTTCACCAATGATCCTGACAGTGACTCTGAAGAAGATGATTCCGAGAAGGACAGTGACGATGAAGCTGACAATTCGGATGAGTCCGACGAGTAGTTTTACTTCCATCTTCTTTAGACGTTAGAGCATTCCCTTTTTAGTCTTCATAGTGGATATCTTTCTTTTGACTATTTAAACGACTTTACTTCAATTAGACTTTTCTTCTGAATGATGAACATTTTTTTAACGTCGATTTCTTCTAATCCATGACATGGACCAATGTCCATATATCCAAATTCATCATGACTTGTCGATTTTCATGAGAAGTAACATAACACACGGCTGAGAATTCATGACGTGTACAAGGCCGCGTGGCCTATCCTTTGACCCGTGATGTTCAGTCCCCAGTGCATTATTTTCCTACGCGTCTTCGGTATCGATCTTTGAAGCCAAGGGTTTCAGTGAAACTCGTAACTGAGTTGACTATATGACTATCGCCTGATATATATATATATATATCTTCAAGACTCCAAATCTATGATCCACGCAAATATTTCTTCCATTCCTGAGTCAGTTTCATCGTGCAGAGAAGTTTTGATCCTACCCTCTTGCCGTCATGTCGAGCAATAGCATTTCTTCTCAAGATGATCTTCAGTCGAAGCGTGAAATAGCAACGTCTATCTCAGTAAGTTGTACACTTATTCTTCTTCTCCTTTCTTGTCTCTGTTCAATCGAGATTGTTGATCACAAGAGAATGATTTGTCGTAGGACTGTAAGAAGAATGCTACTCCTCATAATGCAAGGCCTAAGCGGACTGTTAGAGCTCCTGCCCGGTATGGATCGGCTCGTGCTGAAGCTGGATCGTCTGTAAGTAAACCTATGACTCTTGAGATTGTACTGAGTCCCGGGATTAACACTCCTTCGTTTCATCGTAGGCGGATGTCCGTGTCGTCGTCGATGCTAGACGAAGAAAGAGTGGAAAGTCCGTGACCGTGGTTGAGGTTGAGGAAAGCAGTAACCAGGCATGTGAAGATTCTGCAGGATCCGTGGAGACTGGAGACAGTGTCCATGCTCGTGAATACCCAACCGCTGGACTTTTATTCGAAGCCCCATTGATTAATACCTTCCCAGACAATGAAATGGTCGGCGGATTCGTGATTCCCAAATGTATGCGTCTCTGTACACCAAGATCTGGAAGAAGTATGGTCACATTGCTACCACAGAAGTGTGGAAAGGTTTTCTTCCAACCCTTTTAACCACGGTAGCGGGGCTATTGCCGATCATCGAGGAAATGAATCAGATGCACTTGCGAGACGTCAAAAACCATGAACTGCACCAATGGGATGAAATGATCTCGAATTGTGAGATATTGCGATTCAATGTAAGCTGGCTCCGTTCGTCTTGAGATAATCAAGGTTCATAAGGCGGCAGAGGCTGCTGATGCAATTTCCATGAATGCAGCTTTACTGGATGAGGAGAGGATACTGGCTCTGGAGTCAGCAAGGGTTGAGAAAGCGGTCGAAGACTTGAAGGCAAAGACCAAGATTTTTCAGAAGAAGCTTGACGAGGCTTCTTACAGGGATTATCCGTTGCTGGATGGTTTGCTCTGAGTGAGCATTTGTGGTTGTTGTTTTTGAATAAATCTGATTTCTAGTTAGGTGAAAATTGATCATGGTGTGAACGAATTTTGCTCATTTATGAAATGTTTAATGAACAAAGGAGCATTCGCATGCTCTTTGGAGGAATGAAATTACATTTTGAAAATGCTTGAAATGATGAAGAGGTAGTGTTTCATGGATCAGGCATAATAAGCTTTGAGCCATTTGCCATTGATGTTTCCTTCCTTTCCTCCATTGATTGCTAAAATTTTGTAGTATCCGCTAGACACTGCTTTGATAACAACATATCCCTTCCCATTTAGGAGAGAACTTAGGAGCAGACATGTCTTGTTGAATGTGCTTTGCCGTCTTTAATACCAAATCTCCTACTTGAAATGTTCGAGGTCTTACCATTTTGTTGTAGGCTCTGGAGATCCTCTGTTTGTAAGCTTCCACATATTTTTCCACCTTGGTTCTCCTTGATTCAGCATATCTAGCTCAGCGATTCTTGATCTGGAGATTTCAGCCTCATCCCATTGTACACCACTGGATGCTGCAATCCTGGCTGAGGGAACTTTGATTTCTGCTGGAAGTATGGCGTCGGCTCCATAGACAAGGGAATATGGCGAAGTACCGATCGAGCTCCTTGGTGCAGTTCTGTAAGCCCATAGAGCCATGGGTAATTCTCATGCCATGATCGAGGATTGTCATGAATCGTCCGACTGATAATCCTGATCAAAGTTTGTTGGTACTTTCTGCTTGACCATTTCCTTGTGGATAGTAAGGCGTGGAGAAGATTTGTTTGATCCCATATTTATTGAGCAGCTTCTCAACATCTTGATTGGCAAAAGGAGTTCCGTTATCTGTGATGATATGCTTAGGAACTCCGAATCTGCATATTATGTGCTCTTTGATGAAGGCGGCAATCGTAACTCCAGTGGTGCTTCGAAGAGGAATAGCTTCGACCCACTTGGTGAAGTACTCTGTCGCAGTGATGATGTATTCATGTTGTTTTGAAGATGCTGGATTGATCTTCCCAATGATATCTAGTCCCCAGCTGTAGAAAGGCCACGGACTATTCACAGAATTCAACGGGAGACAAGGAGTGTGGATGAGATTACCATGGGTTTGGCATTGGTGACACCTCTGAACGTGTGCGGCTGCATCATCTTCCATGGGGCCAATAATATTTCTCATGAATTTGAAGAAATAGTTTCCTCTTTCCTTGATGTTCTCCATCATGTACTTCCTTCAGGATTGTAGGGATTTCATGTTCGGCTAAGCACCTCAGTAAATTTCCACCAAAGCTTTTGCGGTATAAGATCCCATCGAGATAGACGAATCTCTTAGCTTTCTGAATGAGTTTGACTGCTTGCTTCTTTTCCAGTGGTAGTTCGTTGTCCCGGAGGTATTTGATGTAAGGCTCCCTCCAGTCCCCAGTGTGGTGGACCGTCAAAACCTCCAAGTGATGAGGAGGTGTTTGGCAATCAGGACAAGATCCTTGTAAAGCTCTTGACTGAGTCTCCATGGATGGCCAGTAGTAGTACCCCATTCTTTGAAGATTTCTGTAAAGTGTTACCACTAACGTTTGCCCACATACTTCCTCATGTATGCGCTTGAGCTGTTCTTCCGCTTCGTCGCTCCCAAGACATCGTGATAGAGATCCATTAGGGTTTTGATAGTATAGCCCTCCATGAATCAAGAAGTAGTTCTTCAATTCCTTGAGGCTGACTTGGCCTTCTAAAATAGAGCTGCTCGATTCATGAATGATGGGTGCTCGCCAATCGTTCGCTGGAATGTCTTCGATCTGAGTGAGCCAAGTCGAAGATACTGTACGCCTCTGTACAGTGATCGTTTTCTGTGCTCCTTTGAATTGCAGCTTGGAGGCGAGAGTTTCTAGGCAATCAGCATGCCTATTGTTAGTCCGTCTAGTATGGACAATCATTGCGTCAACAAAATAGGTCAACAATCGCTGAGCTTCGGTTCTGAATGGAGCAAGTGTGATTTCTTTGAGAGAATATGTTCCATTCATCTGGTTGACCAATAATTTTGAATCTCCCCTTATCTCGAGGTGTGTTGCTCCTGCTTGCTTGGCCAAAGATAATCCTAATAGGAAGGATTCATATTCCGCTGAGTTGTTGGTGCAGTGGAAATCCAACTTGAACGAATGTGAGAAAACTTCACCAGATGGAGACACCAGCACTACGCCCGCTCCTCCGGTGTCACTACTAGGGGTGATAGATCCATCAAAGTATAGAAGCCATGTTTCTTCCTTGATGACCAAGATGTCTGGGAATTCGCCGTGCACTTCTTCATGTAGTGTTGTTGTGTCTTCACCTGGAAAAGCAGCGAGCAAGTATGCGACCGCTTGACCTTTGATGGCTTTAGGTGGCGTGCAAGCTATGTCAAATACTGACATCTGGAGTAGCCACTTCGTTGGTCTCCCTATCAAGGTTGGCTTTGATAGCAAGAACTTTATGGGATCAGCTTTGAAGATGAGTACGACCCTGTTAGATAGTAAGTAATGTCTGAACTTCTGGATTGCATGTACCAATGCCAGGCATGCCCTTTCGGCCTTTGGATATCGGAGTTGAGCGTCTCTCATTGTGCGGCTGAAGTAGTAAATCGGTCGTTCGACGCCTTCGTCGTCTTCCTGAGCGAGGAGTGCGCCGATGGCGACGTCACTGGAGGCTGTGTAAAGAATCAGAGGTCGTCCCTGTACTGGAGACCTCATGACGGCTGGTGACAATAATATTTGTTTTATTTTATGGAAATCTTCTTGTTGAACAGCTGTCCAGGTGAAGCTTGCTCCTTTTTTCAGCAGAGGTGTGAACGAAGCAATGAGTTGAGCTAATCCAGGAATGAAGTGTCGAATATAATTTACCTTACCCATAAAGCTCTGTAGTTCCTTCACGGTAGGCATGGTGGTAATAGCTTTTTCCTTGTCCGGGTCGACTTTGATCCCTTCAGCCGTGACCAGGAATCCTAAGAATTTTCCGGAAGAAACTCCGAATGCGCACTTTAAAGGATTCATTTTTAATTTGTATTTTCTGCATCATTCAAACACCTGTCTTAGAACTTCGAGATGAGATGCTCGAGTCTTCGATTTTACCACCACATCATCAACATAGTCTTCTACTTGCTTGTGCATCATGTCGTGGAATATGGCAGTCATGGCTCGTTGATAGGTGGCACCAGCATTCTTTAATCCAAAGGGCATCACAGTGTAGTGAAAATTCCCAATGGGAGTACGGAACGCAGTCTTGTTGGCGTCATGTTCATACATCTTGATCTGGTTGTACCCACTATAGCCATCCATGAATGAGAACATAACGTGACCACTGGTTGCATCGACGAGCATGTCAATGTTGGGTAGAGGAAAATCATCCTTTGGACAACATTTATTCAAGTTCCTGAAGTCGACACAACATCTGATTTGACCATTTTTCTTCTTAACATGTACCACATTTGCTAGCCACGTTGCATGAAGAATAGGCTTGATGAACCCTGCTGCTAACAGTTTCTGGATTTCGACCTTGATTTTATCCTCGGCTTCGTGTCTAAATTGTCTGGGCGATTGTTTGACAGCTTTGGAACCAGGGACGATGTGCAGGTGATGGGTGACGAGTTTGTCATCCAGACCCGGCATTTCTTCGTACGTCCAGGCGAAGACATCTTGATATTCTTTCAACAATTTTATCAGCTCGGTCCGCTCCTCTGGTGATAGTGCTGAACTGATCAGGATTGGCCTTGGATCGTCTGCAGTCCCAATGTTGATTGTTTCAAGATCGTGAGTGGTAGAGTCAGTGTCGTCCTGCAGTTTTCGTGGGGCATCCTGGACTTCTTCTTCAAGTGATATCTCACTCTGACACGATTCTTCATGATGGGGAGACTTTTCATCGTTCTCCCCGATTAATTGCTAATCTTTCCGTCGGCGATAAATGACTCTCCCTTCTACATCTCGATCGTTCGTGAAGTTTGACCATGGAGTTGAGACTTGACCATTATGGCGTTTAGTCGGTGTAGTAGGTGACTTGATCATTTTAGCAGCTGAGGATGACGGATCGTTATCAGCCTTTTCGATAGTCTTCCAGCTTGGAAGTGGAGTACTGCGAATCATGCTTGGAGGTTCCGGGACACCCTTTTGAGATTCAAGGAACTCAGTATCATAGACGGGAGCATAAGGAGATGATGAAGCCGGAATTCAAACGATCTTGTTGTCGAGCAGGGCCTTCATGCATTGATGGTATGTTGAAGGAACCACCTTGTTATCATGGAGCCATGGGCGTCCCAGTATTATGTGGTAGTCAGGTTCTTGCTCGATCACATGAAACTTTGTTTTCGATCTAATCTGCCCCACCCTCAAATCTATGTATGCATATCCATATGTATGGCTTTGACTTCCTTCAAATCCTCTCATTAGGATGGGATAGCGAACGATTTTACCTTGTGGGAATCTTGCCATCCTGAGAGTCTTCATAGTGAGAATGTTGGTGGAAGCACCGGTGTCGACAAGAGCTCTTCTAAATTCGGTGCCTTTGATGAAACCAGTGACATACAATGCTCGGTTGTGTCCTTTATCCGTCATGCGATCTTCTTCTCCAAAAGAGATGTTGTCGATCGAATGCCCGGGCACTAGGGAGACTTCTTCAACCGATGGTGTTGGTGGCGTTATTTGCACGCTGGATGATATCTGGTTGAGTGCTAAAAATGTGTTTGTGCGCTTATCCCTAGAGAAGTGCAGGAGTTTACATAGATTTTCAATCAAACGTGTGACCTCTTGTTCCACCGGATTCTCGTATGTGGTGAAGCTGTTGATTTGAGGGTCAGATGACGCTTCAGTCCCCGTTGTTGAGGCTTCTGGAGCGGAGATACCGCCTAACTCGGATGTCAATCTGATGAGAAAGTCGAGGATGTGGTTTATCGTCTCCTTCATCAGGTCCATGTTCCTAGTATGGACCTCTAGGATTTGAGCTAACTCTGCCAAAGTCGGGATCCCTCTGTCTTCCATGCCTCCAGGTGTAACATGAGGAATGTTGCCGTTTGAAATATTCTGATCTGAATTAGTTGAATTAGTCCTAAGACCAACCATCTTGTGAGACTGTTAGATTGCAACCGAGAGATTAATCTCCCACTGTGGTCGCCAATCTGTAGATGGGGAAAAATGATTTGCTGGTTTTTAAGGAATTGAGGAGACGACCGTACGGAGGAGACTCCTCGAACCGAGCGAAATGTTAAACCTCACACAGATGCACCGCTGCAAAGGGGGTGCTTTAAATTCGAGAGATCAATCTGTAGTACTCCGGCCTAAATCAAGACAATGACCGTTCTAGAGTAAATTCGGTCACAAGAGAGGATGGGTTGATATGTAGGAGGGAAGCTGAGAAATGCGTGGAATCAGTGGTAATCAAAGAATATGGGTGTGTGAATTCTGAATATGGTAAGCTCTGAATGATTGAAATTGCTCAATTGAGAGTAGTTGCTCAATTGATGAGTTGATGATCTCGTGTTGTCGATGAGACGTGAGATTGATGATACCGCTGATGCCGATTCAATCATGATTCAGATACTTATTTATATTGCTGGAATTTTAGACACCATGATTCCATGAAGTGTGACAGTTGATGGAATCAAGGAGTGGGAAAGTGGAGATCGTGTTTGAAACCAGTTGCTCAACGTGTGGAGACTTGGTCGATTTTCTACCCACTACCTCGTGAATTCCTTCAAGTGATTGCACGACTTGCTCACTTTCCATCGTGTGTTTGAACACACGTGTCGTAGACCGACAGACCAAAACCCTAAGTGATATCCCCCCAAGTGACACGATTTACGTCTCGTGGTTTGTTAGTCAATTGATGACTTCGTGGTTTGATGGGACGATGAGTCCATGTAGTTGCTGAATTGAACATGATGTTCTGAAACTCATGAATTAAACATGTCATGAGACAGAGGTATAGTTCTTACGATGAAGTGAGCAAGTATTGCTCATTCGATGGATCGTTGAATATTGATTGTTGGACCAATATTCTTTGGTTTGAGCAAAATATTTATCATCTGAGCAAGTGTTGCCCATGTGATGAATTGTTGAATATTTGATCGTCTGAGCATGTGTTGCTCATCTGATGGATTATTGGCAGTGTACCAAAAATATTAATTAAAATACTGGTCGTTGAACCGACCATTAATAAAATTAATGACCATGAGGCCGTCGTAAAATTATTAAGGTTGGAATCTGGAATGATGATCCTTGGATTCAGAAACCCTAATTTGATCAATTGATGATCAATTCATGGTTCGTCAGGAGTTTAACCATGGGACGAAGGAGGGAGCGACTACATGGGACCGTGGATCAACCATGTAGTGTCCATATGCTCATGTGAGCAAATACGAAGAACTCCTTGTAGAGTTGACGATTTGTTGGTGAACGAATGATTAAATGCTGGTTTAATCATTTATTCGAAAATGCTCGTCTGAGCCTTAGGTGAGAAAACCTAATTAATTATGACGAGGCGAGGGACCGACCATGGAGTCATGAAACTGGCCCTGGGTTGTCACATGACCGCCTGAAGATCACTTCATGAAAATCCAAAGTGTTTGGAAGAGTTTTGGACCTAATACGAGCAATTATGCAAATTAGGTCAAAACTGTGAAAATTGTTGGGACCGGCTTCCTTGAGCCAAAGAGCTAATCTTGGTCTGTCAAGATAGCGTGCTCGTGTCCCCAAGGCGTCCGCATCTCAGTCCTGAGAATTTTGATATTTTCTGGCGTGCAACTGAGCATCCATTCGAGAAAATATGCCAAAATTAGGGTTTCGACGAAACTGAGGAAAACACCATGAGATGATGAAAAATAATTATAAAATAAGGAATGAGGAGGCGTGGGACCGCCGTGGTCAAGGCATGGTCGGCCGGTCGTGACCACGGTCACGTGGTCCCTTTTCCTTAATTTTATAATATTTTTATGATTTTATGAAAAATTCATGAATTTTGAGAAATTTGATGAATTTAGGGAGTTTCCATGAATTGAAGGAGTTTTCATGAGTTCATGGAAACAAAATATCAAAATAATAAAAACACGGGCGTGTGCGACCATGGAGGCATGGCCGGCCGGCTATGGACCGGTCCCACGAGTTTTTCGTAAATTTTTTTTAATATTTTTTAGGTATTTTTGATGATTTGAGGGAACTTTTCCTAATTTGAGAGAAATACCATAAAATCAAGGAATTTGATGAATTCAAGGAAAAATAGGATAAATAATAATAAAATAATAAAGCAAAGGGCATGTGGGACCGGCTAGGGCATGGCCGGCCGGCTAGTGTCCCGGTCCCACAAGTTTTTCATAATTTTATTTATTATTATATGATGGTTTGTGCAAAAATACCATGAAATCAAGGAGTTTTTTCATGAAATTAGAGAAATAATAATAATAATAAAATAATAAGGAACCATGGGGTGTGGGGCCGGTTGGGACCAAGGCATGGACGGTTGGCTAATGGTCACGCCCCACACTCCTTTCCTTAATTTTATATTATTTTTATGGATTTATGAAAGTACCATGAAACCGGGGGGTTTCCTCGAGACGAAGGAGATTTGATAAAATGAGAGAATTTTCATCAAATCATGGAAAATAATAAAAATGCATTAAAAATATAAGTATGGCGTGGGATTGACCACGACACGGTCGGTCGGTCGTGTGTCCGTGCTCCCAGCACCCTGGTCAATATTTTTAATTATTTAAAATTTTCTTCTCTATTTTGCATAGGTTCATCGTTTCGTTGTATTTTTGAAATACTCGTTCGTGCGGTGACTGTTAGTGTATCGTCGTTGAATACACCTTCACCATTTGAATCGGGGCTTACTTAGAGGTAGCTCAGACGCCCGGTTGTTGATTATTTATTACTAATTGTGGAATTCGGTGGAGAATAATTCACAAAACTGAGCAATAAGATGTTTATTATTAATTCATAAGATCAGCTGAGGATTCATCTACGAATTCAGAATAATAAAGTGAGCATTACCATTCCATGGGATCATAGATTCGACCATAGAATCAGAGTAATTAAGATTTATCTATTACCATTTATGAGACCAGTTGTGGATCCGATCATGAAATCGGAGTAATGAGATAATATAGTTATTGATATTCTATGAGATCAAGCTGTGGATTCGATCATAGAATCAGAACAATTGTTTATTGCCATTCCATGGGACCAGTCGTGGATTCGACCATGGAATATGAGCAATTGTTATTGCCATTCCATGGGACCAGTCGTGGATTCGACCATGGAATAGGAACAATAATAGATTATTCTGGGAATTCAGTAGTGAATGTCACGGCAGAATTAATCTTAATTAGGAATAATTAACTTTGTGGCTCTATACTAGCAGAGCAAGCTGTCTAGGAGCATTAATTATACCGATATGAGCTTGTCGGTAAGTCATATCCTTTATATAGTCAGGGTAAGCTTGTTGTTTGTTCCTGAAGACGTTATCGCTCTATACTAGCAGAGAAAGCTGTCTAGGAGCTGTCCATCTCGTGATACTATATAGAAATAATCACTGAAAGTATTCAGTATTCATGAGATATGTCGTTGTCCAGTCGTGAGACTACATATATACATGCACTCTAAGAGAAAGTACTCTCCGTTGAGAATTCGATAAGAGACCCGTGTCTCGATACTTACGTCTGATTGATGAATCAGAGCTTCGTATAATTATGAGTTTACGATTTTAGCCTTTGTCGAAAATCCACCATCTACACCTGGAACATTATTATCTGGCAATCCCAATTCCGTCTCAAGCAAACTAAACTTGTTACGGGAGATCTTAGATTGGATTAACTCAGTACTTAAAGGAGTAGAAGAAGACCAAGCAGAATTCTTATTAGGAATTGGAAACCTAGTGCTTACCAATTCAGAATCCATTCCTGAATTATTTTTAGGATCAGTTTCACCCACTGGAACTTTTTTAATTAATGCATAATTCTCCACTACAACTTGTTTAGCCTTTGCCAAATCATTAATTGCAGCATGAAACAAAGTTTTATCCACACTTCCAGCATTCTCCCCATTCTGAGTTTGTTTTTCCGGACTATTGTTGCGTCTTCCTTTGTTTTTCTTATTTTGAACATCCTGCCAATTTTGGTTTGGTACGTTCTTGTCAGAAGAAGTTGAACCCACCAAAGGTTGGTACGTCAAGTTTGGTTGTTATGTCTTAGTATCAAAACTCATCTAGGGTTGCTTGATTAAATACTGGAGTCAACTTCGTTTAGGTTAGACTACAAACTATAGGAATGTTAAGACATACAAGTATTACTCCGAAGACCTGAAGAATGAGAAGAAGTAACGACTACAACGACGACATCATCCTTCCACTTGAGGTTAGTAATATTGACTTGATCTTGTTTCCATTCCTAACCTATCTTTCAAGTCATGATATATTGAAAACATAACATGCGAAGCTGTATATATTGTATATAATACTCTAGTGGTGAGACTTGGTCATAATAGTATGATCAAAGTGTCAGGGAAAACACATTACGAAGTATAAACGCTTATCTTTGGAACTTCGTAAATACGACATCGACATGATCTATTATATATATTTATTTGATTATGTGTGTGTTATATATGTGCGATTTCATCCTAGAAAACTATGTATCTTTACATTAGTTTAAGGAAGTAGATGTATGAACTTGTTTTCGTAATCGAAAGGGAAATCATGATTGATCTTGCTATTCATGAATATCTTTTGGATGACCAATGGGAGATGACTTTGGTAGAACCTATCTTAACTTTGTTGAGACTTGAGGGATAACCGATCATAGTCTATATAATATAACCAGTTGTAATCGGTCATGAGCTACATTGAAAATCAAGGTGTAACCGATCACAAGCTACATTGGAATGCAAGTTGTAACCTCTCACAAGTTACTTTTGGAAGAAAGGTATAACCGGTCACAAGATGAGTTGGGAAGTTAGTTATAATCGATCACAAGCTACCTTTGGGAAACAAGGAGTAACCGATCACAAGCTAACTCGGGAAGCAAGGTGTAACCGGTAACAAGCTACTTTGTGGAGCAAAGTGTATCCGATTACAGCATGTATTGGGAATCATGTTATAACCGGTCACAACATATTTTGGAGTGATGGTTTAAACGGTTCCATGTACAAAACCAATATCCATGGTTCACATATTTCTTCATGGTGTGTGTGAATTTGGGTTTTGGGTTTGTCAAGTTGAGAAGCTTCTAGATATCGACATATTTGAACGAGTACATATATACTTTTATTCTTTGACTAAGATGAGAAATAAACATTCATAAATATCATGTCATTATATAGGAAAAATGGCTAGGCCAACTATCCAGCATCTTCCAGATTTATGTCACATGAGTGTGAGAGAAATTAAAATCTCTGGAAAACTTAGGATTCTGCGTGCATGGAAAGGCATGGATATAGATAAAGGAAAGCTTTAATACTACTACATGATTTTAATGGATTGAACTGTAAGTATAACATTCCTTTGAGGTTTTTAATGATTTTGATTTCATCAAATATCACTGATTTTGTCACTAAGTTTTTTTGTAGAAAAAAAAATACACCATTATGGAATCGTAATAATGTAATGAAAGTGTAATAATATTACATATACGTCTTAGTTTGCAGGGTAGACATTTTAGTATATGTAATTATGTATTGATGTTTTATGTGCTCACTGTTTTATGGCCATCCAATTTGTTCAAGCTTTTTTCTGTATAGTTGAAATACTTAATATTTTATTTATTAAGTTGGCAATGTATCTCTTTTTAGCATATGTTTTTGTGTATTTCTTTGTTAAACAAAAATATCATATTACCATTTCAATATTTCTAATATCAGGGAGAGCAAATCCTATGCGAGCTCAAACCAGCCCTGTTTTCCATACACAGTGACAAACTAAGAGAGCAAAATGTGATATCACTGAAGTTTTTCTCAATCATTGAATCATCAAAAGGTTATAGACCACAGCCTTCGACTTTAAGGCTCTATTTCAACACTTTCACGAACGTGAAAGTAGAAACTGAAGAGATCGAAAAACTGAAGAGATCGAAAACATCCCAACTTACAAATTCATCTTCACTGACCTAGATAACCTAGATCAACTACAAAAAAGATGTGGGGATACAACCTACACTATAGGTAACACTATTATACGCAGTTATCAAATCATTATCGGTTTATAACCTGGATTATAAAAATAAACTTATTAGGTAAGTTATGTTTTTTTTGCAGATGTCATAGGAAAACTAAGAATGGCAGAATGACTCGAAATAAATCGAAAGAAGTCAGATGTAGATGCCATAAAAAATGATATTACAATAGAGAATCCAAAGGGCACATGTATCCTCAAGAACACTAATCTTTTCACGTTGTAGAGTAGTTTCTTGAATAAGTTTTTCGATATTGTTAGAGAAAGACTCAATGAAATTATAGATTTCCCGTTCTTGACCAAGAGACTTTTCAAATTCATCAATGAGATGAGCATGATTCTGAAAATCAATAGCCTCGGTGGAATTTTTTGAGATTCTGGTGAACTCCATTTCAGTTTTTGCGATAGTGTCAAATGTCTCATTAGAGGGACTGATATCAACATTTCATAGAACTACATTTCTACCTCACGATTCGGAAGAATCAACTAAGGAGTAATCCTTTGAGGTGATCCCCAAGACATTTGGCATAGTTAAAAGCTTTGGAAGACATCTTGGTATGCCTATATGCTAGATATGAGATTTTGTCTACAGACTCAGATTGCTACAAAGACAGACTTGTAAGGTCTTTAAACGTGTTTGCCTGCTCTGATACCAATTGAAAAAGCGGGGGTCTAACAACCACACCCAATATTCTCTTAGCAATCTGTATGGACAAACTCCAATGTACTTTTAAGAGAATCAACTAGACAGTCAGGCTCAAATCTTAATGAAAGTATATCAAAGAGTTATATGTCACTTTCTCGATTCAATACTTACTCAAGCAAATAGAAATCTGCGAGTTTAATTGAATACAAGAGAAATCACTTGAACGGTACACACTAGGCCTGTCATTGGGTACCCATTTACCCAGAACCGAACCGGACCCGGCTCATTCGGATCCGGTTCTGGGTCCTCATATTATACCCATTAATGATTTTAGTACCCGGATCCTTATCGGGTATACCCGACGGGTACCCGCGGTTCTCGGGTACCCGACAAATGTATAAAACCTTGGAAATAATTGTGTCTCGTGACTTTCCATTTATTGCCGACTACATTATGACCTATTCTAGTCTCAAAAACTTATCTCTTTTTATGTTTCTTCCAGTCTTACAAGTCAATATCAAACCTTTCCTCCAAGCCCACATACTATAATCAACGTCAATATCAATATTTCTTCCAGGCTCATACTATAATCAACTTATCTTTACTGCAATTGATTTTTTTATGGATTTCAAAGATTTTGATTGGATTCTAGGTGACGTTATTGAAGTCATAATCTTAATTATGGGTGTTAATTCTTTTTGCAGTAGAATCTTCTTACAGTATATAATGAGTCGATAGGCTAGACTGTATTTTTTAGGGTAGCATCAAATGTTTGCAAATGATGTTGTTAATTAGTTAAAATTTGTGGTAATTTAGGCTCTGTTGATTATAATAGTTAGCATATGAAGCTTAATTTATCGAAGGTATAAAGAACCCCAAGTGTTATACATTAAAGATCTGAATGGGGAGAGTACTTTTCATCTGTGTGATCTTGAAGATGGACGGAGGTGGTGCTTTCTTGTAGTTTATGGCGGCGTCTGTTAGATATGGGATAGAGTAGGGTTTTTGTTTTTGGAAATGTTTATAATGTATCTTAAAAGTGCCATATTTTTTTAATTTAATGAACTAAAATCTGAATTTATGTAAATGTCTCATTACCCGAGAACTACATGCTGTTTTATTGGATCCCGTTCTGGGCCAACAAAATAGGAAACCAGATCCGGAACCGGCTTAAATAATAGGGTCCGGTTCCTGATTCTATGGTACCCGGGAGGACCCGGACCCATTGACATCTCTAGTACACACACATTGTATTAAGCCGCTACAGACCTAGCCTACTACAAACTAACTTCGATCTGGAATGTAGTTGAACCCCAATGAATCTCACACTGATCCAAGGTACATTTGCGCTCTTTACGTCTCTGATCCCAACAGGATACTATGCACTTGATTCCCTAGCTGATCTCACCAACAACTAAGAGTTGCTACGACCCAAAGTCGAACACTTTAATAAAAAGTTATGTATCACACAGAAAAGTTATGGTAATAGATAAATCTATCTCCCACAGAAATACCTACAGTTTTTGTTCCGTCTTTTGATAAATCAAGGTGCACAGGAACCAATGATAACCCGGACTTATATTCCCGAAGAACGGTCTAGAATTATCTCACCTCACAATAATCTTAATACGAGCGCAGAAGATATGCGGATCACAAACGATTTAGACGAAGATGTTTGTGACTTCTTTTATATCTTGTCTGTCGGAGAAAACAATCTCAAGACAATCTTACGATTGTACTCAAACACGATAGAAACAGCAAGATCAGACACGCAACTACCAGAGAAATAGTTGGGTATGGCTTCACAATCAATGAAGTCTTCAAGTCGTTAGCCTATAGGGTCTCGATAGAAATCTAAGGTTAAAGGAGAATCGACTCTAGCTAATACAACTAGTATCACACAGAAGGTGTGGGATTAGGTTTCCCAGTTGCGAGATTTCTCCTTTATATAGTCTTTCAAATCGGGTTTGCAATCTAAGTTACCTTGGTAACAAAGCATTCATATTCACCGTTAGATGAAAACCTGATTAGATTCAGGCTAATATCTTTCAACCATTAGATCGAACTTAGCTTGTTACACACAAATGAAATGCACGTTTATTTAGGTTTGTGTAACCGTACCCAAACATGTACACTTGGTTGTTCAACAGTAGTTCACCAAATGGTTAGCCATATGAGCAATTTCATATCAACCATATTCATCTTCACCATAACTAGTTCAAATGACTCAAGAGAACTAGTTAGAGAGTTGTTCAATTGCTTGGATCTCGTAGAAGTATACAAGACACAATTGAAGCAAAAACGATTTGATTCACTCGAATCAATTCATGAACTTTAAAAAGTCACGGTTTCCAAGTATGCATTCCTTAGTTTATTTAAGTTTAAGTTCACGAATAATCGTTTTTAGAAACTAACCCACTTAAGTACGCATACTGGTACGCGGACTTAAGTACCCGGAATAAGTTTGTTTTCAGTTCACAAACTCCAGCAGAAATTCACGGGATGTGAACTTCTGAAAGTACGCGTACTGGTTCGCGGACTTTAGTTCCGGTTTTCCTGAGCAACAAAGTACGCATACTTTGGTTCAAGGAATAAGGACTTACACACGTATGAGTTATCACACAATGTTTATATCCTTTCAAGGTTATATTCTAAACTCTCATTTCAATCATTGAAACATTCTTAGAGGATGTTATATAGTTATTGTTCACAAGCTATATTTCGTCAAAGCGATTTTCAAGTAATTGAAACTAATATGACTTTCGTCACTAGTAAATATGAACTTGGCCAAAGCGAAAGCTTACAAACACATATTTCGAGAAATAGATAAGCGAGATAAACTCGGCTCAAAATATCAAATGTGTATAATCATAGTCTATATAGCAATACGACTTTTGTCTCAAGATAGGAGATAGAGTAGATATACTTTTGAGTGATAGATAAGTTCAAGTCTCCACATACCTTTTAGTCGATGAAGTTCCACCAGTTCCTTGAGTAGTTCTTCGTCTTTGTATGATGATCGCCATGGAGTCTAGAGCTCAACTATACTTTCTATCCTAGTCCGAGACTTAGCTATGAGTAGACTAGAAATCAAGACTTATAGTTTTGGCAACTAAACTTGACAACAAGCTTGAGATAGCAACGCTTGCGAGTTCGACCGAGCAGTGCTCTAAAAGTCTCCCCCTTGTCAATTTTAGTGACAAAACTATCAATACATATGGAATATAAAATAAATAAATAAACTTTTGTAGCTTCTCTTCCACATGCATGATCTCCTTGGTTCTTCAACATTACTCGAAATATTTGTCACTTCCAAGTACTCCAATGATTCCAAAGGTTGTAAGTTTAGCATCATCGTTGTTGAAAATTCGTAGCTATAACAATGAGAAAACAAGAGTTCTCAATCATTGTTACACAGTGTCATAGTATTATTACACAGCATCAAAGTTCAATTGTATCACAACTTCGACAACAACACTATGGTGATATGTATCCCTCCCCCTTAGTCAATACTCCATCTCACATGGAAACCACTCCCCCTTACATAATGATCCGAAAACCATATGTATTTGTAGTGTGAACTACACATTAATTCTCCCCCTTTTGTCAATAAAATTGGCAAAGGTACGAAAACTAGTGGGATCCTAATGAAATTTCCATAGAGACATTTCATGACCAAAAGAAAGCAGATATCAACTTTTTAGATGCCATCATATAGACGAAGCTAAATGCATTCATCAAGGAGTTTATAAAGATACAAGATAACCCCTATAATATTCCACAACCGCATTCCCCACAAAGATTTGGCAATTAAGCACAAGTTCAATTAAGAACTCTCCCCCATAAAATGTCATTTCCGAAAGAATAACGAGACCGACCTTACTTTCACAAGAAAAGAAGGATTTCTTTGGACAACACAAATCACATAAAAATATGAATTTGTATCCAAAAAGTCAATTAAATTAACCACAAGATAAGTCATGATTAAGTTAATCGTAAATGCTCGACATAAGAGAACTTATGGAGCCGCACAATATATACATAAAAATATGGATCAGGGAAGATCAATATTGCGGAATAGACAAGGATTTATTCTATTTTCTATACTATTTGCACAATGACATACAATAAACATAATCCTCGTGAACAAAAGTTCATCCTATCTTCCATCAATATTTGCATAATGACATACAATAGGCTTAACTTTTGTAATGTCAAAAGTTCATTCATTCTTTTATCAATACTTGCATATCGACATGTGAAAGACTTAACTTTTGACAAAGTACGAGACAATCATAGTTTACGGACGCAAACACACATATCCCATAACAAATTGCAATATATTAAACCATAAAGATTAATACTGCAAAGAGCATCTTCCAAACAATTTTAGAATTTAAACAAATAAACCTAAAAACAATGAAGATGAAAAACGCTGGACATAGCTATGTGTAATCACAATAATGGCTATTCTAAACTCTAGTTATTCTTCTTAAAAAACACAAGAAATAAAATTCTCATCAGAAGATTTACTAGACATAATAGACTCAAAGTTCATTGAGAACCTCATACCTTTCAATAAATCCATCAAAGAAGGTATCACTGACTTCCTTTACTCTCTTGACCGTAGACACTCCATGTTCGTGAGTTAGAACACTAACCTTACGGTCAACAACCCGAGCAAGCTGTCTAGTCTTGACACAGTCCATGATGAGCTTCTTTTGATTCCGTATTAGAATATTTTGATTAACAGGGATTCTGGCCTGACCATCTAAGAGTTGGTTTATTTGCAGTTGAAGATTTGCAAACTCGACCTTTGAATCGTTCTGAAAACGAGTTAAATCCTTGACAGAATCATCAATCCAGGAGTTGTGATCCTTTCTTGCAAGCATCTTCTTTAGAACTAGTTCTTGAATCGACTCACGTCCTTGAGTGTCTTCCTCCATATCAAGATGCACAATCTCTTGAGATTTTGCAGAGTTCTCCATATAATTTATTGTTAGGGATGAAATAACACAATATAGAGTATATATATGTGTTTGTAAACAGGAGAAAGAAACTCTTGTTACGGAAACCCTATGAAATCACAAGAGTAGGACACGACGTTGGTGGACCGGCAGCAATAAAAACACAAATAGAAAAAATATTATACAACACATTTGAGCATTTCTCAATCATCATCCTTGCACCTCTCAAGCTAGAAACAAGGCTAAGGATACCTGGAATCAGGTGATAGAGTGAGAAGTAATCCCACTACGATCATTGAGGAAGGAGTTGTATACATCATCTGAATGTTTGACCTTTGTGTTTTTTGCCTTTCTTCGGTTGACTTTTATCCCAGATGAGTAGGAACCAACCTGTTTAACATCTCCGTCAGAAGGATTTTTTTGAGGACAAAATCTAGGACCTCTTGAGATTGGTTCAAGAGGATCAGGATACAGAGAGATCCATTTCCATACTCATTCTTATAAACACATGAAATGTGTTCATTAGTGGCACAAGAATTTGTACCATTGAGATGAACTTGTAACCTATGACGATTTCTAGAAGAGAGATCATTTTTTAAGGTTTTTGGTATTTTGTGGGCACGAGATTCAATGTAGATGTCGTCAGACGATTTATCCATTAATAGTAGAAAGAAGCAAATTATGGAGATTAGAGATTTGTTTCGTCCTAGCAAAACAATGAATAGCATAGTGATTCTTTTCCCCACAGAATGAACAGGTTCGTGGAGGGGAAACAATAACTGTAACTTGTTTTAAATTCATAGCCATCTTAGAAGTTTGCAAGTCATGTAATCCTTTCTTGACAAAAACTTCTTTTGGAAAACATCTCTTCATGTGATGTAATTCAGACTGAGAATTAGCCGGTACCGAAGAATTTCTCCTTAAAACAGAGTTTTCCTTTTCCAAGAATTTGCACTGTTCATGGGCTAGAATAAGGGATGCACCTGGTTTCTCTTTTTGGACACGAAGTCTGTTTAGATCTGATGAATGCGCCTCGATGAAACGTTTTTCTCTAATTGGATCTTCTTTGACAATATCCTCAAGAACACTAATCTTTTCACGTTGTAGAGTAGTTTCTTGAATAAGTTTTTCGATATTGTTAGAGAAAGACTCAATGAAATTATAGATTTCCCGTTCTTGACCAAGAGACTTTTCAAATTCATCAATGAGATGAGCATGATTCTGAAAATCAATAGCCTCGGTGGAATTTTTTGAGATTCTGGTGAACTCCATTTCAGTTTTTGCGATAGTGTCAAATGTCTCATTAGAGGGACTGATATCAACATTTCATAGAACTACATTTCTACCTCACGATTCGGAAGAATCAACTAAGGAGTAATCCTTTGAGGTGATCCCCAAGACATTTGGCATAGTTAAAAGCTTTGGAAGACATCTTGGTATGCCTATATGCTAGATATGAGATTTTGTCTACAGACTCAGATTGCTACAAAGACAGACTTGTAAGGTCTTTAAACGTGTTTGCCTGCTCTGATACCAATTGAAAAAGCGGGGGTCTAACAACCACACCCAATATTCTCTTAGCAATCTGTATGGACAAACTCCAATGTACTTTTAAGAGAATCAACTAGACAGTCAGGCTCAAATCTTAATGAAAGTATATCAAAGAGTTATATGTCACTTTCTCGATTCAATACTTACTCAAGCAAATAGAAATCTGCGAGTTTAATTGAATACAAGAGAAATCACTTGAACGGTACACACTAGGCCTGTCATTGGGTACCCATTTACCCAGAACCGAACCGGACCCGGCTCATTCGGATCCGGTTCTGGGTCCTCATATTATACCCATTAATGATTTTAGTACCCGGATCCTTATCGGGTATACCCGACGGGTACCCGCGGTTCTCGGGTACCCGACAAAATGTATAAAACCTTGGAAAATAATTGTGTCTCGTGACTTTCCATTTATTGCCGACTACATATATGACCTATTCTAGTCTCAAAAACTTATCTCTTTTTATGTTTCTTCCAGTCTTACAAGTCAATATCAAACCTTTCCTCCAAGCCCACATACTATAATCAACGTCAATATCAAATATTTCTTCCAGGCTCATACTATAATCAACTTATCTTTACTGCAATTGATTTTTTTATGGATTTCAAAGATTTTGATTGGATTCTTAGGTGACGTTATTGAAGTCATAATCTTAATTATGGGTGTTAATTCTTTTTGCAGTAGAATCTTCTTACAGTATATAATGAGTCGATAGGCTAGACTGTATTTTTTAGGGTAGCATCAAATGTTTGCAAATGATGTTGTTAATTAGTTAAAATTTGTGGTAATTTAGGCTCTGTTGATTATAATAGTTAGCATATGAAGCTTAATTTATCGAAGGTATAAAGAACCCCAAGTGTTATACATTAAAGATCTGAATGGGGAGAGTACTTTTCATCTGTGTGATCTTGAAGATGGACGGAGGTGGTGCTTTCTTGTAGTTTATGGCGGCGTCTGTTAGATATGGGATAGAGTAGGGTTTGATTGTTTTGGAAATGTTATATAATGTATCTTAAAAGTGCCATATTTTTTTAATTTAATGAACTAAAATCTGAATTTATGTAAATGTCTCATTACCCGAGAACTACATGCTGTTTTTATTGGATCCCGTTCTGGGCCAACAAAATAGGAAACCAGATCCGGAACCGGCTTAAATAATAGGGTCCGGTTCCTGATTCTATGGTACCCGGGAGGACCCGGACCCATTGACATCTCTAGTACACACACATTGTATTAAGCCGCTACAGACACTAGCCTACTACAAACTAACTTCGATCTGGAATGTAGTTGAACCCCAATGAATCTCACACTGATCCAAGGTACATTTGCGCTCTTTACGTCTCTGATCCCAACAGGATACTATGCACTTGATTCCCTTAGCTGATCTCACCAACAACTAAGAGTTGCTACGACCCAAAGTCGAACACTTTAATAAAAAGTTATGTATCACACAGAAAAGTTTATGGTAATAGATAAATCTATCTCCCACAGAAATACCTACAAGTTTTTGTTCCGTCTTTTGATAAATCAAGGTGCACAGGAACCAATTGATAACCCGGACTTATATTCCCGAAGAACGGTCTAGAATTATCAATCACCTCACAATAATCTTAATCGACTAGCGAAAGAAGATATTGCGGAATCACAAACGATGAGACGAAGATGTTTGTGACTTCTTTTATATCTTGTCTGTCGGAGAAAACAATCTCAAGACAATCTTACGATTGTACTCAAACACGATAGAAACAGCAAGATCAGATCACGCAACTACAGAGAAAATAGTTGGGTATGGCTTCACAATCTCAATGAAGTCTTCAAGTCGTTAGCCTATAGGGTCTCGATAGAAATCTAAGGTTAAAGGAGAATCGACTCTAGCTAATACAACTAGTATCACACAGAAGGTGTGGGGATTAGGTTTCCCAGTTGCGAGATTTCTCCTTTATATAGTCTTTCAAATCAGGGTTTGCAATCTAAGTTACCTTGGTAACAAAGCATTCAATATTCACCGTTAGATGAAAACCTGATTAGATTCAGGCTAATATCTTTCAACCATTAGATCGAACTTAGCTTGTTACACACAAATGAAATGCACGTTTATTTAGGTTTGTGTAACCGTACCCAAACATGTACACTTTGTTGGTTCAACAGTAGTTCACCAAATGGTTAGCCATATGAGCAATTTCATATCAACCATATTCATCTTCACCATAACTAGTTCAAATGACTCAAGAGAACTAGTTAGAGAGTTGTTCAATTGCTTGGATCTCGTAGAAGTATACAAGACACAATTGAAGCAAAAACGATTTGATTCACTCGAATCAATTCATGAACTTTAAAAAGTCACGGTTTCCAAGTATGCATTCCTTAGTTTATTTAAGTTTAAGTTCACGAATAATCGTTTTTAGAAACTAACCCACTTAAGTACGCATACTGGTACGCGGACTTAAGTACCCGGAATAAGTTTGTTTTCAGTTCACAAACTCCAGCAGAAATTCACGGGATGTGAACTTCCGAAAGTACGCGTACTGGTACGCGGACTTCATTTCCGGTTTTCCTGAGAAACAAAGTACGCATACTTTGGTTCAAGGAATAAGGACTTACACACGTATGAGTTATCACACAATGTTTATATCCTTTCAAGGCACACGTTTCCCAACGAAATGTTGGTAATCTTTGAAATTAATTCTTTATCAACAAGGAATCTTTTTTATATTTATCATGGATTTGAATCCCATCTTATTAAGATCAACATCATGAATGTTGGCATAGAAAATTCTTGTGACAGAATCAAATCCTTGACCATGACCATCAAAGATATTTCCAAGCTTGAATTTTTTGAAGCAAGCTAAATCCTCTTCATGCCCACTAGAAAGATCCAATTTCTTTTCTAGAATAAAACCTTTAGATGAAATCTTTTCAAAAATTCTAGCACAAGAATCATCCACAAACCTAATCCCAGGAGAGTTTTGGTCACAAGGAGAATTCATGCTAGAGGAATTTGACCTTTTGGAGCTTCTTTTTTAGCCCTTAGATTTCATCATGAGATCTAAGAAATTGAAAGGAACAAGAGGAATTTACTTACTTGGAGTGAATCTTGAACACCCTTGTCCCTTTCTTTCAATTTGTTCAAGAAGGCTTCAATGGAGGAAGCACACATATCCCTAGAGGTTCACGTACGCGGACGAGTGATGAAGAAGAAGGTGCGCGAACTTCTTCTTTATAAGACCAAAAATGGGCTTGGACCCGTTTGTGAACCACGACCCGCACAAGGAAGATGGGATTTTCTTAGCCGTTTGCACATCAAAGGTTATGCATCCCGTGACAACACACTTTTGTGAGAGACGATGGATGTCGTAGAAAGATTTATTTGATATTCTAAGAGAGAATAACATTTCTTGCCCCATTCCAAGATATATACAAATGGCGTAGTGCCATACTTGTTACCAAGAGGCATATTGTGCTGAAGAATTCTCATGCAACATTTCTGGTTGATATGTGTGAACAGTCCCCGTGATATAATCAACGTAATGATGATAATCAGGGCAGTCAGAGCTTCATATCCTTCGTTTGATCTGGCTAGAAGAAAAATTCTTCTGATTCCTAGGTTGTACAACATATACAGAATCCTTTTTGGAAGGATTCTTAGACTTAACAGAATTAAGTTTTTCTAAGAGCTTAAAAACGCCTTTGAACGCTCTAAATAGATCTATATCAATTGATCCATTACGATAGTATTCCTCAAAGAGATCAAGAGTTAACCTGTTGAGGGTCCATATCCTTGAGCGTGACGAACGTTTTCTCAATTTTTCCTTCTTTTTATTTTTTCCTTTAGATTGGTTCTCATCATCTAAATTTTCCCTTTTAGATGAGATAAGATTATCATGTGAACCCGGAGGTTTTAACCATAATAAATCTTGAGAAATCTTTAAGGACTTCTGGCGTGCTTTACAGTTGCCAAGAGAAATTTTTCCAAAGAAATTTCCCATGGGACAATTTTTAAGGAACGAACAAACACAAACTTATCAGGTTTTGAGTGTTTGCCTGCTCTGATACCAATTGAAAAAGTGGGGGTACAACAACCACACCCAATATTTCGCTTAGCAATCTGTATGGACAAACTCCAATATACTTTCTAGAGAATCAACTAGACAGTCAGACTCAATCTAGATAAAAAGTATATTAAAGAGTTTATATCTCAATCTCTCGATTTGATATATACTCAAGCAAATAGAAATCTGCAAGTATTTATCAAATACTAGAGAGATAACTGGGATGGTACCAAAGACCAATATCCAAGTGTCAATCAATTTAAATCAACAACCAAAAGGTCGGATATTCTAATTGATTGAACAACGCACAGACTGTGATATTTCAATTATATAAACAAATATAATGCGGAAAAGAAATAACACAGACACCAGAATTTTGTTAACGAGGAAACCGCAAATGCAGAAAAACCCCAGGACCTAGTCCAGATTGAACATACATTCTATTAAGCCGCTACAGACACTAGCCTACTCCAAACTAACTTCGGTATGGACTATAGTTGAACCCCAATAAATCTCACACTGATCCAAGGTACAGTTATGCTCCTACGCCTCTGATCCCAGCAGGATGCTACGTACTTGATTCCCTTAGCTGATCTCACCTACAACTAAGAGTTGCTACGACCCAAAGTCGAAGACTTTAATAAACAAATTTGTATCATACAGAAAAGTCTACGGTAATAGATAAATCCGTCTCCCACGAATATACCTACGAGTTTTGTTCCGTCTTTTGATAAATCAAGGTGAACAGGAACCAATTGATAAACCGGACTTATATTCCCGAAGAACAGCCTAGTATTATCAATCACCTCACAATAATCCTAATCGACGCAGCGAAAAACATATTGTGGAATCACAAACGATGAGACGAAGTGTTTGTTATTACTTTTCTATCTTTCCTATCAGAGATATAAATCTCAAGCCAATTATTACAATTGTACTCGTACGATAGAAGATGCAAGATCGGATCACACAACTACAAGAAAAGTAGTATCGGTCTGGCTTCACAATCCCAATGAAGTCTTTAAGTCGTTAACCTGGTTTAGAAGAAGAAACCAAAGGTTAAAGGAGAATCAACTCTAGCTTATGCAACTAGTATCACACGTAAGGTGTGGGGATTAGGTTTCCCAGTTGCTAGAGTTCTCCCTTATATAGTCTTTCAAATCAGGGTTTGCAATCAATGTTAGCTTGGTAACACTGCATTCAATATTCACCGTTAGATGAAAACCTGATTAGATTCAAGCTAATATTTCTCAACCGTTGGATCGAAACCTTAGCTTGTTACACACAAATGAAATGTCCAATTTTGGGTTTATGTAACCGTTCCCAAACATTAACATTTGTTGGTTCAACAATAGTTAACCAAATGGTTAGCCATATGGTCACTT
Organism: Papaver somniferum; assembly: GCF_003573695.1. Taxonomy (NCBI): domain Eukaryota; kingdom Viridiplantae; phylum Streptophyta; class Magnoliopsida; order Ranunculales; family Papaveraceae; genus Papaver; species Papaver somniferum. Next base: position 499,963 of record NW_020619159.1, on the reverse strand, counting down.
TCATATCAACCATATTCTTCTTCACCATAACTAGTCCAAATGATTGAAATGAACTAGTTAGAGAGTTGTTCAATTGCTTAGATCTTATGTAACTACACAAGACACAATCAAAGCAAAAATGGTTTGATTCACTCGAATCGGTTCATGAACTTTATAGCCACGGTTTGCAAAAGCATTCCTTAGTTTATATAAACATGAGTTAAAGAACAACCGGTTTTAGATATAACTTACTCAAGTTCGCGGACTTAAGCTCATGGAAGGAGTTCACAAACTCCAACAGAAATTCTCGGGTCGAGAACTTCCGCCCGTTCGCGGACTTGGCTCACGCCACATTCCGTTTCTCTTGATCAACAAAGTTCGCAAACTTTGGTTCAAGGAATAAGGACTTATGCATATATGTGTTTCCAAAATAATGCTAATATCATACTAATGGTTATGTAATCTAAACTCTCATTTCAATCATTGAAACATTCTCATAGGACATTATATAGTCGTTATTCACAGACCATTTTTCGTCAGAGCAATTTCCAAAAATGATTGAAACATAACATGACATTCGTCATTAGGTAAAGATGAATTTGGCTAAAGCGAAAGTTTACCAACTCATATTTCGAGAACTAGATAGGCGAGTTAAACTCGGCTCGAAATAGCAAATGTGTATAATGAAAGTCTATATATCAAAACGACTTCTGTCTCAAGAATAGGAGATAGAGTAAATAGACTTTTGAGTGACAGATAAGTTCAAGTCTCCACATACCTTTTAGTCGATGAAGTTCCACTAGTTCCTTGAGTAGTCATTCGTCTTGTATGATGATTTCCATGGAGGCTTGAGCTCAACTACACTTTCTATCCTAGTCCGAGACCTTTAGCTATAATAGGCTAGAAATCAAGACTTATAGTTTTGATCACTAACATTTACAAACATGCTTGAGATAGCAACGCATGCGAGTTCGACTGAGCAATTCTAGATAAAAAAAAGTATATCAAAGAGTTTATATCTCAATCTCTCGATTTGATATATACTCAAGCAAATAGAAATCTGCGAGTCTTTATCAAATACTAGAGAGATAACTTGGTAGGTACGAAAGACCAATATCCAAGTGTCAATCATTTAAATCAACAACCAAAAGGTCGGATATTCTAATTGATTGAACAACGCACAACTTGTGATATTTCAATTATATAAACAAATATAATGCGGAAAACAAATAACACAGACACCAGAATTTTGTTAACGAAAAACCGCAAATGCAGAAAAACCCCGGGACCTAGTCCAGATTGAACACACACTGTATTAAGCTGCTACAGACACTAGCCTACTCCAAACTAACTTCGGTCATGACTGTAGTTGAACTCCAATCAATATCACACTGATCTAAGGTACAGTTGCGCTCCTGATGTCTCTGATCCCAGTAGGATACGACGCACTTGATTCCCTTAGATGATCTCACCCACAACTATGAGCTTCTACGACCCAAAGTCGAAGACTTTAATAAACAAATCTGTATCACACAGAAAAGTCTACGATAATAGATAAATATGTCTCCCACAGAAATACCTACGAGATTTGTTCTGTTTTTTGATAAATCAAGGTGAACATGAACCAATTGATAACCCGGACTTATATTCCCGAAGAACAGCCTAGTATTATCAATCACCTCACAATAATCTTAATCGACGCGACAAAAGAAGATATTATGGAATCACAAACGATGAGACGAAGATGTTTGTGACTACTTTTATATCTTGCCTATCAGAGATATTAATCTCAAGCCAATCGTTACGATTGTACTCAACACGATAGAATCAGCAAGATCAGATTACACAACTACAAGAAAGTAGTATCGGTCTGGCTTCACAATCCCAATGAAGTCTTCAAGTCGTTAACCTACAGGGTTTCGTTAAGAAACCTAAGGTTAAAGGAGAACCGACTCTAGCTTATACAACTAGTATCACACAGGAGGTGGGGGGATTAGGTTTCCCAGTTGCTAGAGTTCTCCCTTATATAGTCTTTCAAATCAGGGTTTGCAATCAATGTTAGCTTAGTAACAACACATTCAATATTCACCGTTAGATGAAAACATGATTAGATTCAAGTTAATATCTTTCAACCGTTGGATCGAAAACTTAGCTTGTTACACACAAATGAAATGCACGATTTTAGGTTTGTGTAACCGTACCCAAACATGTACATTTGTTAGTTCAACAATAGTTAACCAAATGGTTAGCCATATGAGCACTTTCAAATCAACAATATTCTTCTTCGCCATAACTAGTTCAAATGACTCAAATGAACTAGTTAGAGAGTTGTTCAATTGTATAAATCTTATAGAAGTATACAAGACACAATTGAAGCAAAAACGATTTGATTCACTCGAATCGGTTCATGAACTTTATAGCCACGGTTTGAAAAATGTATTCCTTAGTTAATATAAATATAAGTTCACAAATAATCGTCTTTAGATATAACCAACTCAAGTACGCGGACTTAGTTCGTGGACTTAAGTTCTCGGAAGGAGTTCACAAACTCCAGCAGATTTTCTCGGGATGAGAACCTCCGCCAGTTCGCGGACTGGGTTCGCGGACTGAGTTCACAACTCTTGTTCCGGTTTTCCTGATCAACAAAGTACGCATACTTTGGTTCAAGGAATAAGGACTTATACATATATGTGTTGCCACACAATGCTTATATCCAACAATGGTAATATAATCTAAACTCCCATTTCAATCATTGAAACATTCTTAGAGGACGTTATATAGTTGTTATTCACAAACCATTTTTCGTCAAAGCAATTTTCAAAGTGATTGAAACATAACATGACTTTCGTCACTAGGTAAAGATGAACTTGGCCAAAGCGAAAGCTTACCAACACGTATTTTGAGAAATAGATAAGCGATATAAACTCGGATCAAAATAGAAAATGTATACAATCAAAGTCTATATAGCAAAACGACTTTTGTCTCAAGATAGGAGATAGAGTAGATAGACTTATGAGTGATATATAAGTTCAAGTCTTCACATACCTTTTGGTCGATGAAGTTCCACCAGTTCCTTGAGTAGTTCTTCGTCTTGTATGATGATTGCCATGGAGTTCTTGAGCTCAACTACACTTACTGTCCTAGTCCGAGATTTAGCTATAGTATACGAGAAATCAAGACTCATTTTTTTGATCACTAACATTGAAAAACATGCTTGAGATAGCAACGCATGCGAGTTCGACCGAGCAGTGCTCTAACAATCTCCCCCTTTGTCAATTTTAGTGACAAAACTATCAATACATATGGAATACAAAAATAAATGAATTAACTTTTGTAGCTCCTATTCCACATGCCTAATCTTCAACATTACTCGAAATCTTCGTCACTTCCAAGTACTCCAATGATCCCAAAGGTTGTAAGTTCAGCGTCATCGTTGTTGAAAATCCGTAGCTATAATAATGAGAAAACAAGTATTCTCAATCATTGTTATACAGTGTCATAGTATCATTATACAACATCAAAGTTCAATTGTATCACAACTTCGACAATAATACTATGGTGATATGTATCACTCCCCCTTAGTCAATACTCCATCTCACATGAAAACCACTCCCCCTTACATAATGATCTGAAAACCATATGTATTTGTAGTGTGAGCTACATATTAATTCTCCCCCTTTTTGTCAATAAAATTGGCAAAGGTACGAAAACGGGATCCTAATGAAATTTCCAAAAGAGACATTTCATGACCAAAACAAAGCACATATCAACTTATTTAGATGCAATCATATATCCAAAGCTAAATGCTTTCATCAAGGAGTTTATAAAGATACATGATAACCCCTATAATATTCCACAGCCACACTCCCAACAATGATTTGGCAATTAAGCACACGTTCAATTAAGAACTCTCCCCCGTAATATATCATTCCCGAAAGAACAACAAGAGCGACCTTAATTTCAAAAGAAAAGAAGGATTTATTTGGACACAACACATTAAAAAGAACCTGACAGAAAATCAACCTACGGAAACAAATGTAGAATTGAAGTAAACACTTACTGGAGTTCCAAACTCAATTGCCCAAAAGATCGAGATAAGCACAGGGGCAAGAGTCATGGAAACAACTAATGAACCAAAACAACACCAATAGACTGACGTAAGTGTTGAAATGTAGCAGTGTCTAATGGTTTGGTGAGAGTGTCAGCCACCTATTGTTCGGAAGGCACAAATTCCATATTTATGATACCATTTTCATGGAGATCTTGAATAAAATGGTACCTTATATCAATGTGTTTTGTTCTTGAGTGCTCAACGGGATTCTAAGTGATACGAATCGCGCTAGAGTTATCACAAAAGATCTTCATTATTCCAGTATCAATTCCATAATCAGCCAGCATTTGTTTCATCCATATAAGTTGAGTGCAACATGACCCAACAACAATATACTCTGCTTCGCATGTAGACAGGGATTGTGAATTCTGTTTCTTGCTATGCCAAGCCACATGATTCAGTCCTACATAGTAGAATCCCCTGGTGTACTTTTTCCGTCTTCTACACATCCTGCCCAATCAACATCTGAATGAGCAAAAAGGTCAGTGTTAGCATCAAAAGTGTAGGATAGACCGTACCCGACAGTGTGATTGACATATCGTATGATCCTTTTTGCAGATGCAAGATGAGACTCTTTTGGATTAGCCTGAAATCTAACACAACAACCAACACTAAAAGAAATATCAGGTCTAGTGGTTTTAAGATATAAAAGGCTACCAATAATAGATCGATATAATTTTTGATCTACTTTTACTCCTTTCTCATCTCTGTGAAGTTTACCAGTAGTGGGCATATGTGTCAGTTTTGGAGTTCACTTATCCAGACCGAACCTTGAGACAAGATCCTTTGCGTATTTTTCTTGGGATAAGTAAATCCCATCCTTATGTTGTTGAATTTATAATCCTAAGAAGAACTTCAATTCACCAACATTGCTCATTTCAAATTCTTTAGCAAGTGAAACTTGGAAATCTTTTGCAAGCTTCTCAGAAGTTGAACCATAGATGATATCATCTACATAGACTTGAGAAATGACAACATCTTTCCCACTCCATTTGGTAAACAAAGTTTTATCAGCTCCGCCTCTTGAAAAACCTTTCCCAATAAGAGAGGTGGTTAATTTTTCAAACCAGGCTCTAGGTGCTTGTTTTAACCCATATAATGCATTTTTGAGCTTAAGAACATGATCTGGGAAATCAAGGTTTTCTAGGTTGAGCGACATAGACTTCCTCCTTTAAAATTCCGTTTAGGAATGCGGATTTTATATCCATTTGGAACAGCTTAACCTTAAGAAAGAAAGCATGAGCTAATAAAAGTCTAATGGACTCAAGGCGTGCCACAGGAGCAAAGGTTTCGTCAAAGTCGATACCTTTAATCTGTGAATATCCTTGAGCGACAAGTCTGGATTTGTTTCTGACAATTGTGTTAAATTCATCAGACTTGTTCTTGAATATCCATTTCGTACCAACAATATTAATATTGGAGGGACAAGGTACAAGTTCCCACACGTCTTGTCTTTGGAATTGATTTAACTCTTCATACATTGCATTCACCCAAAAGGGATCGCCAAGAGCTTCATCAATATTTCTTGGTTCTACTTGTGACAGATAACAACCAAAATTGCAAATATTTTGAAGTTGTCCTCTAGTCTTAGCTGTAGAAACTTTTCCCCCAATAATACTATTGGGATCATGATTCCTTTGAACCCAGAGGTGTCGTGGAGGGACACGTTCTTGTTCGTCAGGAGTAGCCTGATCAGTGCTCTTCTCCTCGTCACTAGAAATATCAGGATCAACAACAGTTGGGATGACTTCAACTGATTCTGGTATTTCTTTGACTTTCTCAATTGTCTCAGTTGGAGGCAATTCAACAGGAGGATTATCATGATGAAAATCACTAATATCATCGATGATAACATTAGCAGATTCCATCATGACCTGGGTTATGAGATTAAACACTCGAAAACCACGACTATCAGAAGCATAGCCAAGGAAGATACCGTCATCACTTTTGGTATCAAATTTCCCTCTCTGTTCTCGATCTTTTAGAATGTAGCACTTACTGTTAGAGAATTGCTCGGTCGAACTCGCATGCATTGCTATCTCAAGCATGTTTGTCAATGTTAGTGATCAAAACTATAAGTCTTGATTTCTAGACTACATAGCTAAAGGTCTCGGACTAGGATAGAAAGTGTAGTTGAGCTCAAGACTCCATGGCAATCATCATATAAGATGAAGGACTACTCAAGGAACTGGTGGATCTTCATCGACTAAAAAGTATGTGGAGACTTGAACTTATCTGACACTCAAAAGTTTATCTATTCGATCTCCTACTCTTGAGACAAAAGTCGTTTTGATATATAGACTTTCATTATACACATTTGCTATTTCGAGCCGAGTTTATCTCGCCTATCTATTTCTCGAAATATGTGTTGGTAAGCTTTCGCTTTAGCCGAATTCATCTTTACCTAGTGACGAAAGTCATGTTATATTTCAATAACTTTGAAAATTTCTCTGACGAAAAATGGTCTGTGAATAACGTCTATATCCGTCCTCTGAGAATGTTTCAATGATTGAAATGAGAGTTTAGATTACATAACCATTGGTAGGATATAAGCATTGTTGTGGAAACACATATATGTATAAGTCCTTATTCCTTGAACCAAAGTTTGCGAACTTTGTTGATCAAGAGAAATGGAAGTGGTGTGAGCCAAGTCCGCGAACTAAGTCCGCGAAATGGCGGAAGTTCTCGACCCGAGAATTTCTGCTGGAGTTTGTGAACTCCTTCCATGAGCTTAAGTCTGCGAACTTGAGCAGGTTATATCTAAAGTCGGTTGTTCTTGAACTAATGTTTAAATAAACTAAGGAATGCTTTTGCAAACCGTGGCTATAAAGTTCATGAACCAATTCGAGTGAATCAAACCGATTTTGCTTCGATTGTGTCTTGTGTAGTTACATAAGATCTAAGCAATTGAACAACTCTCTAACTAGTTCATTTGAGTCATTTGAACTAGTTATGGTGAAGAAGAATATGGTTGATATGAAAGTAATCATATGGCTAACCATTTGGTTGCCTTGTTGAACCAACAGATGTTAATGTTTGGGTATGGTTCATAAACCCAAAACTGGACATTTCATTTGTGTGTGACAAGCTAAGTTTTCGATCTAACGGTTGAGAAATATTAACTTGAATCTAATCAGGTTTTCATTTAACGGTGAATATTGAATGCTTTGTTACTAAGCTAACATTGATTGCAAACCCTAATTTGAAAGTGTATATAAGGGAGAACTCTAGCAACTGAGAAACCTAATCCCCACACCTTACGTGTGATACTAGTTGCATAACTAGAGTCGATTCTCCTTTAACCTTTGGTTTCTTCTTCTAAACCAGGTTAACGACTTAAAGAATTCATTGGGATTGTGAAGCCAGACCGATACTACTTTTCTTGTAGTTGTGTGATATGATCTTGCATCTTCTATCGTACGAGTACAATTGTAATAATTGGCTTGAGATTTTATATCTCCGATAGGCAAGATAAAAAGTAATCACAAACAAACTTCGTCTCATTGTTTGTGATTTCACAATATCTTTTTTCGCTGCGTCGATTAAGATTATTGTGAGGTGATTGATAATACTAAGTTGTTCCTCGGGAATATAAGTCTGGTATTATTGATGATTTATCAAAAGACGGAACAAAACTCGTAGGTATATTCGTGGGAGACGGATTTATCTATTACCATAGACTTTTCTGTGTGATACAGATTTGTTTATTAAAGTCTTCGACTTTGGGTCGTAGAACCTCTTAGTTGTGGGTGAGATCAGCTAAAGGAATCAAGTGTGCAGTATCCTGCTGGGATCAGAGGCGTAGGAGCATAACTGTACCTTGGATCAGTGTGATATTGATTGGGGTTCAACTACAGTCTAGACCGAAGTTAATTTGGAGTATCCTAGTGTCTGTAGCGGTTTAATACAGTGTGTTTTCAATCTGGACTAGGTCCCGAGGTTTTTCTGCATTTGCGGTTTCCTCGTTAACAAAATTCTGGTGTCTGTGTTATTTCTTTTCCGCATTATATTTTGTTATATAATTGAAATATCACAGGTTGCGCGTTGTTCAATCAATTATAATATCCGACCTTTTGGTTGTTGATTTAAATTGATTGACACTTGGATATTGGTCTTTGGTACCATCCCAGTTATCTCTCTAGTATTTGATAAATACTTGCAGATTGCTATTTGCTTGAGTATATATCAAATCGAGAGATTGAGATATAAACTCTTTAATATACTTTTTATCTAGATTGAGTCTGACTGTCTAGTTGATTCTCTAGAAAGTATATTGGACTTTGTCCATACAGATTGCTAAGCGAAATATTCGGTGTGGTTGTTATACCCCCACTTTTCAATTGGTATCCGAGCTGGAAAACACGTTCAAGACCTTACAAGTCTGTGTTTGTAGCGATCTGACTCAATGGACAATAGTGGTATCTCAATAAATGCACCACCAGATCCAGGGATTTCAGAATTCTCTTCCATGACTGATTAATAAATCTGTAAAAGAAATTCTATCTAAACCTCCACCAGGTTTAAAATCCCTTTAAGTGTTTTCAGGGCTTGAGAAGAAGCTTGAGAGCTTATCTCTTGATGTTGAGTCATACCTCCAGGAAGAGCAAGAATCTCTTGACAGGCTAAATAAAGTTATGATGAATAATATTCATGTTGAGGTTGATATTGATTTACTAACCAGTGAGAGCAATGCTCCTCCTCTGCGTAATCCAATTAGTTGTGATAAACTAAACGAATTATAAGAGGAGTTTAAATCTCAGTTATCTGAGTGTATCACCTCAAAGCATGAATTGATTCGTTGTTCAATTTCTGATACTTCCTATCAAGATAGTAGTATTGTCTTCTTTTATGAAGATCTAGGACGTCTCTTTTTATCAAAAGAGTTTCCCTTCGCAGTACTAAAAACTATCCGCAGAAACTGTTTTTTTTTTAAGTTGGAAAACAAGAAATCATAAACACAAATCTTTTTGGGTTCTCTTGAAGTTCTTTGATATATTTATAAAAATAGTTCCTTGGGTGTTTCTCAACGCTACAAGATTTAAGAGTTGTTGGAAAGAAACTCTTTCTTGGTGCCATGGTAAGCAAGACATTGTTCACCTCAATACAACTTGTTTGTGTTGAAAGTGCATCCTCACCAAGAAATTCCCTGCTATGTATACGGTGAGGGAAGCACAACAACTGGGGCGCACAGATTATATTCGGTAAGGCTGTAGAATTCAATTGGACTTTTCTAAAAAGGTATGTCTATAAACTTGAGCAAGTTTTATGTTTTTATTACTTGTTTGAGTACTTATAATGATCCATGTACCTTTCTTATCGTTCATTTCTACCTAACTTGATCTGTGTTTAAGGTTCTTAAATGTTTAGGTTTGAAAACATTATTTCGGGATGTTTGGACTTCATGGTACACATACCAAGTATGTATAACATCTTTTAAAACCAAAATCCAGGGGTTTAAGTTCGCAAACCCCATCTGCATACTGCTCCAAGATACGAAAATTTGTTTGCAAACTCGCATGCATACTTAACGTCGATATTCGATAAACTTGTTTTGGCCGTAACGTCTTCGTCCGAACTCGGATTGACCTCATTCTTTTTGCACTCTCTTTCTCTTTGGATTCTCTTCAAAAATGGAGATAAGAAACCTTGAATTTGGATGAGTTAAAATAAGTATTTAATTCTTTGTGATACAGTCATTTTATAAACTGTCAGGATAATTTAGATTTTTCTCTCTCCTAAACTTGCTCTGGCGATTTTAGGGTTGCACTTTTTTTTTCAAATTTTTTTCTTTCGCGCTTTCAACTTGGATCACCTCTTTGGTGATTTGAGATGGGGGATCAACCTGATCCTTCCCAAACCAAAATGTTAATTTATGCAGATCGTTTAAAAAACAAACAACAAATACCTACAACTTCAATTAATTTAAGCACATTACCAAACCCTACTAGGAAAGATGGCAAACCGGCTGTTGTCTTACCATAGGCATTTTATTTGGAAGGGTGCGAGATTTGGCAGTTTAGCCTTATTGGGCGTTTGGATTTTAAAGGAATCAATTTCAATGACGCAAAACAAACCCTAGAACAACAATGGCAGCTTGGTAACGGCCGAGTTCAGTTTGTTCCTCTGAATAGGGGTTTCTTAATTATCAAGTTGAAGTCGCAGGAAGATAAGAATAAGATTTTTGAAGCAGAATCATGGATGGTTGATCAACAAAAGCTAAGTCTAATGGAGTGGTATCCTAGTTTTGACGCTGATAAGCAGAGAACTTCTCACGCTACAGTTTGGGTCAAGTTCCCAGGTTTACCTATGGAGTTTTGGATTGAAAAAACTTTGCTTTCTATGGAAAAATCTTTAGGAACTCCTATAGTAGTTGATAAACGAACATTGGCTCATGAATATGGTTATTTTGCTTCAGTTTTGATTGACATTAATTTTGCTGAACATGATACTGATTCAATTCATGTTTCAGTGGGAGGGTTGGATTTTTGGCAAGCTATTGGTATTCCTAAGAAACCTAAATTTTGTTCGAAGTGTAAGATTGTTGGACATGCTGATTCAGAATGCAAGCGCAAGCATAAAAACAGTAATTCTTCATGGCAACTACAGATTTCAAATAATGTACCTCAAGGTACGCGAGATACTAATAGGGAGAATGGTGGTTCAATTACTAGTGATGCGAATGCTTGGCATGAAGCTAAACGTAAGAAAGGGAAGACTGCTCCTACCATTCCAGTCTTCCCTGAAGTTGTTCGTGGTTTGTCAAACAGTTTGCAAAATACTGTTGTTCAAAGCCAGCCTACTGTTGTGCATGCCAGTATGCAGCTGTGCATGGCCGGAAAGTTAATAATATTCCGGCTAATTCTAGTCTGGAGGAAGGTGAGATTACATCAGGGAGTGGTCATGTGTCTGTTGAGGAACAAATACAAGAGGAATTGACACAGTCTGAAGTTGTATTTCGCTCTGCCTATGTTGAATTGGCAAGAACTAAACATAAGGTAGTTGCGTATGCAGCGTTAGCTTCTGGTGCTACAGGTGGTATGCCCAATGCTAAGTCAGTCTTGAATTCTGAAGTGAGGGAGAGTAAGAATTCAGGGGTTGATAAGACTGAGGTTAACTCTTTCAACACTCCTTTAACTGATGCTCTTTATGTTCGTGAAAGTATTGTATCGCCAAATCAGTTTGACGTGCTTAATGCGGAACTTGATTTACTTGATGATAATGTTTTGGAAGAAGACTCCATTTCTTTTTTTGACGTTGTAGCTGATAAATGGACGTCCAAAACACCTGCTATTCTTTCACGAAATAATCCAATTCCCGGGGCTTCTAAGATTGCTGGGAATGCAAATAATGGTTCTAAATCTGATCACAACTTTGATAAAGGAGGTAGGGCAGCACCTTCTAAAACTAAGCATGTTGATGGGATTCTTAAAAAGGATACTGGAAGATCTGCGCAGAGAGTTAAGTTACCAAACACAAACTCAATTGTTTCCAAATGAAGGTTCTATTTTGGAATATAAATGGGATTGTGCGAGATGAGGCACAATGTAAACTTAGAGAGTTGGTTAAGGAGCATAAACCTGACATTATTGGCATTGCTGAGCCAAGGGTGTCAGTTTCTTCACGATCTATTAAATATTTTCAGTTAGAGGGTTTTAGTAATACAATACTTCATAATTCTACAGACAGTACAATCAGAAATCTGTGGGTAATGTGGTCTCATAATATTGCTGAGCCAGTGGTGTTGAATTCTACACGTCAAGCTATTTCTATTTTGGTTGATGGTTCTATAATTTCTGTGGTTCTATAATTTCTGTGGTTCATGCTAGTTCCGTGCAGGCTACTAGAAGAAATCTTTGGAGGAAACTTAATATGGGTGATCAGCAGGTTCCTTGGCTGGTCATGGGTGATTTTAATTGCGTTCTTCGTAATGATGAAAAGAAGGGTGGTGCGGTTCTTAGAACAGCCGTGGTGGATGAATTTAGTGACTGGATGGATGATAATAATCTCTTTGAAGCTGATTGGTTGGTTTGTAAATTTACTTCGTCTAATAGACAAACGGGTGCTAGAAGAATTATTAGTAAATTGGACAGGGCAGTGATGAATGAGTTTTGGTTGAATCGTTTTGAGAATTGGCGGTGTAAAGCTCTTCCTAGGGAAGTTTCTGACCATTCTCCTCTTTTTGGCTATCCTTTTATTAACACAAGACCGCGGAGAGCTCCCTTTCGTGTTCAAAAGATGTGGTTTTTACACGCTGATTTTTTGAGGATGGTGCATGACAGTTGGAAAGAACCTTTGCTGGGTTCTCCGGCCTTTATTTATCCCCAGAAATTGAAGCGTCTCAAGGTGGCTATGAAACTTTGGAATCAAAATGTGTTTGGTAATGTTAATGCTCGTTTAAAGCAAGCTCAACTTCGTCTTGAAGGGGCTTTACGAGTTTTTGATGAGGATCCTATAGATGTGCATAAATTGAATTTGATGAAAGACGCTCAAGTTGAGGTTGATGAAATTCGTATGCAATATGCTACTATGCTGAAGCAAAAGTCCAGGAATAAATGGTTAGTAGAGGGTGCTAGTAATACTAATTTCTTCCATAATAGTATTCGTATGAGGAGTAGCAACAACACTATTTCAGAGTTGGTTGATACGAATGGGGTTACGATTACTGATTCTGATCAAATTCGGGAGCTTATGGTTAATCATTATAAGACCAAATTTAATGGGGATGATATTATTCAGGTGGATAATCTTTTTAATATTGAGCATGATATCCTTTCTGATGAAGAGAGGAATAGAATGGATCAATTGCCTTCTTTTGAAGATATTCATGCAACGGTTTTTGGTTTGGATGCGGATAGTGCGCTTGGGCCGGATAGTTTTGCTGGTTTCTTCTATAGACACTGCTGGGACATAATTAAAGATGATTTGGTATGTTTTATCCTCTTTTGTTGGACTAATAATTTTATCCCTCATGGGGTTAATTCTAGCTTGTTGCTTATTTTACCCAAGGAAAGAGGTGCTAACACTCTTAATAACTTTAGGCCTATTGGTCTTAGTAATTTCTTTTTTAAGATTTTTACTAAGATTTTGGCTACGAGGTTGGGGAGTGTTTTAGACAAGCTAATTTCGAAAGAGCAAGTTGCTTTTATGAAAGGTAGGAATATTCATGAAAATATTAGTCTTGCTTCTGAAATGGTTAATGAAATTCATATTAAGCGCAAGGATGGTAATGTGGGTTTGAAGCTTGATATTACACAAGCCTTTGATACGGTGAGTTGGAATTTTGTTATGGAGGTTTTTCGTAGATATGGTTTTTTAGAGGCTTGGTGCACCTGGATTTTACAGATTTTGAAATCGGCTAGAATCTCTGTCCTTGTGAATGGTAGTCCGGAGGGTTTCTTCAGTATTGATAGGGGTCTTTGTCAGGGTGATCCGTTGTCTCCTTTAATCTTTGTTTTGATTGAGGATGTCTTAAGCAGGAATATAACGAAGTTGTTTCGGTAGTATGACTGCCATGGTCTCTCGTAAAGGTATTGCACCAACTCATTTATTTTTTGCTGATGACATTATGATTTTTTGTAAAGGCAACATGAAGAGTTTGAGGAATTTGATGACTCTTTTGGGTTCGTATCAAAGAGCTTCGGGTCAAACAGTTAGTAGGGAAAAGAGCAAACTCTATTATGGAGGGGGTTATTTGAGTAGGAGGGCTACAATTTCTGAATTTCTTGGCATGCATGTTACTTCTTTTCCGGATAGGTATTTGGGAGTTAAGATTATGCCAGGAGCGGTCAAATATCATCATATTAGCAATGTTGTTGAGAAGATTAAAGAACAATTAGCGGGTTGGAAGGGTAGGATGCTTTCTTTTCAAGATAGGGTGGTACTCGTTAAATCCGTTATTGCAAGCTATTATATTCATAATATGGCTGTTTACAAATGGCCTCAAAAATTTATTCATCAATGTGAGGTTGTAATCCGCAACTTCTTATGGTCGGGAGATTCCAAGGTGAGTAAATCTTTTTAGTAGCTTATGATAAAGTTTGTGCTCCGTATTCTGAGGGGGTCTTGGTATCACTCAAATGCGGGTAATGAACAAGGCCATGCTTATGAAGCTATATTGGAAGATTTGTACATATAAAAAAGTCTGGGCGAGATTTTTAAGTGCTAAATTCTTTACTAAGAATGGGCATTTAGTTGGATATACAAAGTCTTCTATTTTTCTAGATTTTCGGTGGGTTTACCCAGATGTTGAATTCAATTCAACGGTGCTGATAGGTGATGGCAGATCCACATCACCATATTTTGATTCTTGGTGGGGAGATATCTCTATTGCGGATATTTTAGGACCTGAAAACTTGGACAGGCTCGCGTTGCTGATGTGATTGCAAATGGGGAATGGGCTTTCACGGAAGATGCTTTACATACGTTCCTAGCTGCTGGTATTGTTGTGGAATACCTACCAGTTCCAATGGGTGGGGAACATTACAAGGTCTGGACGCTCGATTTCAAAGGGCAGTTCTCTGTAGCTTCGGCCAAAGAACATATTCGCAAGAATCAACCTATCTTGGAGGGTGCAAATTTTTTATGGAGACCTGTTATACATCCTCCTCTTGCTGCTAGAAATTGGAAATTACTTCGTGGTGCTTGTGCAACTCTTGATAAGGTACGAAGTAGATTTAAATATCAAGTAGTTAATAAATGTTGCTTATGTAATAGAGAAGAGGAGACTCTAGATCATATTCTTTGGTCTTGTGATTTTGCTTCCAAGGCGTGGTTGTGGATTGCAGATGTTTTTGGTATTTTCCCTCACCAAAATCTTGTTATAGCTTATAAAGAAGCAAAGGGTAAAAGCCGTATGTTCAAGGACTTATGGTTATTGGCTATTTTGGTTGTTAGATCAGAATTTTGGATGACAACGAATGGTTTTATATATGATAATCAAAAGGTTTTCAATCAAATCCATGATTATTCAAGACATTTGAAGGGGTTCATGTTTAACAGCCAAGACGACTTGCGTGTTCTTACCTAATTTAGAGTACAACATAGAAGAGTGAAGATTTCAGATCCTAAGGAGTGCTATTGGGTTCCTCCGGAGGTCAATGAATTGCAATTATGTTGTGATGTTGCTTCTAGAGGAAATCCGGGTAGAGCTGGTGCTGGTGTGGTGGTTCGTGATTCTGATGCTAATGTCTTAGGAGTTATGAGTGTTGGATTTGGAGTTCGTACGAATTATTTAGCGGAGCTCTTCTGTATTATAGTGGCCTTGGAATGGACGACTAAATTTGGGATTGGAGATATATGTATTCGTACAGATTCCATGGGAGCGGTGCAGACCTATAGAGTGATTCTTTGGCAATTCCTTGGTTTCTTAGACAAAGGTGGATGGTGGTAAGAGCTAGATACAACAGAATTCGTTTTGTTCACACTTATAGAGAGGCTAATTTTTCAGCGGATGTGATGGCCAAGAGAGGTTGTTTGCTTGAAGATGGTGAAGGTATTAGTTATGATAACAAGCCTGAATTTATTCGTTTAGTTGAATTTCCAAATGTAATTTACTTCAGATTTGATTAATTCTTGTAAGTTTGTAAGTTTTTGGGGTGTTGTGCCTCTTTTCTTACAAATTTATTTGTAAAACTCTTGCTATTTATTTATACATTTTGGATTTATCAAAAACAAAAGGATAAGTTAAGATTGGTATTTGTCCTGTCTCTTGTTTTTGAATATTTTGTTCCGTTTCGTTGCACTTGTTCCACTTCTCTTGAATTTGGGCACTTGGATTCTTGGAGTACTACTCTTCTAAGATAATTTGTATCTTTTGCAGGAATGTTGTTGGTGAATCATAAAGAAGGAAGTTCAAGAATGGAAAGTAGTACGCAGTGCTATAAAATTCTTGAATGTTCATAATCATCCTTTGTGAACTATGGTGCATAGTCGTTATTGACTTTGTATGTTCTTCTTTGTTAAGAAAATCTTTTTACGCCTTTGGTAGATATTATTGGTGTAAATCCATGCGAAAAAGATTGATTCTACCCTATAAGGACAAATCATCTTGTATGTGCATTACAAGTTTGTCTTGTTGCCTAGGAAACTTCTTATGAGAATTTATTCTTATTTTTGAGAAGGATTACTAGAGTTTGGAATAGCCATTATTGTGATTACACATTGCTATATCCAACGGTTTCATCTTCATGTTTTTAGATTTATTGGTTTAAATTCTAAACTTGTTTGGAAGATGATTTTTGAAGTATTAATCTTTATGGTTTTATATATTGCAATATTGCTACGGGATATGTGTGTTTACGTCCGTGAACTATGATTGTCGCATACCTTGTCAAAAGTAAAATCTTTCGTATGTCGATATGCATGTATTGATAAAAGAATGAATAGATTTTTGACAAATACAAAAGTTGCCTATTATTGATGGAAGATAGGTTAAAATCTTTTATTTTCAAGGATTATGTCTATTGTGTGTTATTGTGCAAATAGTGATGGAAAATAGAATGAATCCTTGTGTATTCCGCAGTAATTGATCTTCCATGATCCATATTTTATGTATTACTGTGTGGCTCCGTAATGTGTCTTATGTTGAGCACGAAACAACCAAGTTGATTATTTTTATGATTAGCCTTGTTGTTGTTCTGTAAGGTACTATATGTCGAGCAAATTGAACTAAATTAATCATCTTGTTTGGTTATTTAGTTATGACTCCATAAGTCTTCTTATGTTCGAGCATTTTTGACTGGTTGATTATTTTCATGATTAACTTAGTCATTGCTCCATAGATTCTCTTATGTGAGTATGACCAATTAAATTGATTACGTTTGTGATTAGTTTGATTGTGTATTTCGATTAGATTAATTATGGGTTTACTTGTGATTATTCTAATTGAGTGCTCTTAAGTCTCCATAAGTTTACTTGTGTTGAGCATATTCGGTTAAATTCATCATGAACTTCTTGTGGTTAATTTAATATTTTGGATTCAAATTCATACTTGTATGTGATTTGTTATGTCCAAAGAAATCCTTTTTTTCTCTTTTGAAATTAAGGTCTCTCTTGTTGTTCCCTGGGAATGACATATTATGGGGGAGAGTTTTTTTGAACTTGCGCTTAATTGCCATATCTTTGTGGGGAGTGCGGCTGTGGAATATTATAGGGGTTATCTTGTATCTTTAAACTCCTTGATGAATGCATTTAGCTTCGGCTTTATGATTGCATCTAAATAAGATGATGTGTGTTCTTTCTTTTGGTCATGAAATGTCTCTTTCGGAAATTTCATTAGGATCCCGTTCTTGTACCTTTGCCAATTTTATTGACAAAAAGGGGGAGAATTAATATGTAGTTCACACTACAAATACATATGGTTTTCAAATCATTATGTAAGGGGGAGTGGTTTCCATGTGAGATGGAGTATTGACTAAGGGGGAGGGATACATATCACCATAGTATTGTTGTTGAAGTTGTGATACAGTTGAACTTTGACGTTGTGTAATGATACTGTATAACAATGATTGAGAACTATTGTTTTCTTGTTGTTATAGCTACGGATTTTCAACATCGATGATACTAAACTTACAACCTTTGGGATCATTGGAGTACTTGGAAGTGACGAAGATTTCGAGTAATGTTGAAGATTAGGCATGTGGAATATGAGCTAAAAAAGTTAATGTATTTATTTTTTGTATTCCATATGTATTAATAGTTGAGATTGTTAGAGCATTGCTCGGTCGAACTCGCATGCGTTGTTATCTCAAGCATGTTTGTCAATGTTAGTGATCAAAACTATAAGTCTTGATTTCTAGCCTACATATCTAAAGGTCTCAGACTAGGATATAAAGTGTAGTTGAGCTCAAGACTCCATGGCAATCATCATACAAGACGAAGGACTACTCAACGAACTGGTGGATCTTTATCGACTAAAAGGTATGTGGAGACTTGAACTTATCTGTCACTCAAAAGTCTATCTATTCTATCTCCTACTCTTGAGACAAAAGTCGTTTTGATATATAGACTTTCATTATACACATTTGCTATTTCGAGCCGCGTTTATCTCGCCTATCTATTTCTCGAAATATGTGTGGTAAGCTTTCAGTTTAGCCGAATTCATCTTTACCTAGTGACGAAAGTCATGTTATGTTTCAATCACTTTGAAAATTGCTCTGACGAAAAATGGTCTGTGAATAACGGATATATCCGTCCTCTAAGAATGTTTCAATGATTGAAATGGGAGTTTAGATTACATAACCATTGGTAGGATATAAGCATTGTTGTGGAAACACATATATGTATAAGTCCTTATTCCTTGAACCAAAGTTTGCGAACTTGGTTGATCAAGAGAAATGGAAGTGGCGTGATACAAGTCCGCGAACTGGCGGAAGTTCTCGACCCGAGAATTTCTGTTGGAGTTTGTGAACTCCTTCCATGAGCTTAAGTCCGCGCACCCAGTCCGCAAACTTGAGCAGGTTATATCTAAAGTTGGTTGTTCTTGAACTAATATTTAAATAAACTAAGGAATGCTTTTGCAAACCGTGGCTATAAAGTTCATTAACCGATTCGAGTGAATCAAACCGATTTTGCTTCGATTGTGTCTTGTATAGTTACATAAGATCTAAGCAATTGAACAACTCTCTAACTAGTTCATTTGAGTCATTTGAACTAGTTATGGGGAAGAAGAATATGTGTTAGATCATAGCTCAGTTGAACCCACCAAGCGTTGGTATGTCAAGTTTGGTTGTCATATTTTAGTGAATCAAAACTCTTGTTAAGAGTCGCTTGATTATGTACTAGAGTTAAGATTCGTATAGGTTAGCTTGAAAGTATTAGGATATGAGATATTACAAGTATTGCGAAGACTTGAAGATGTGAAGAAGCAAGGAGCTACAACGACAACAATCATCCTTTCACTTGATTTTTTTTTGATAAGTCAAAAAATTATATTGCAAGAAACGATATTTACAAGATAGTTTAGGAGAAAAGAGGTCATAGAAACCCCAAAAACTCACACAAACTATTTAAAACGATAATAAATTACATTTGGAAACTCAATTGAACTTAAGAAATCTGGTCTTCCCTCAAAGTGAATACCTACTCCTTATTCTAACAAACAACCACGCTTAGCCATTCCATCCGCAGCAAAATTTGCTTCACGAAAAGTGTGTTCAAACCGAATAGCACCATATAAACCCTTAGCATTCAACCATCTTTGTGTAGCAAACCATGGAATATTATCCTCCTCCAAAGCCTTCAGCACCGAAGAAGAGTCTGATCTAATCAACAAACGATCATAACCCCATTGAATTGCCCATTCAAGACCAACAATAATACCATATAACTCAGCCATATAGTTAGTCGCAATTTCTAAGCCAATACACATTGCCCCTACCACTTCCGAACTCGCATTTCTAGCCACAACACCACCCCCTGCCACTCCCGGGTTTCCTCTTGAGGCACCATCAGTACACAACAACAATTCATTGTTATTAGGAGGCGTCCAATAACACTCCTTTGGATCTGAAATCTTCACTTTCCTATGCTTAACACGAAAGAAATCCAAAATTCTCAAATCTGCTACCGTATTGAACATAAAACTCTTCATTCTAACTGAGTATTCATGCATCAAATTGAACACTCGTTTTTGGAAAAAGGACCAGCAAGGAACTTTCTTCTCATATACCTTCTTATTTCTAGTGAACCAAAGTTCAGATCGCACAACCAAATTTTCTACCAGCCACAAATCCCTAACAATGCCACTTTGAAGCCTAGCTCCATTGTAAGACGTGATCAAATCATAATAAGGTTTTATATTGAAAATACCTGCTATCCAGTTCCAAGCTTTTTGCGCAAAACTACAGCTCCAGAGGAAGTGCTGAAGTGTCTCCTCTTCAATTTGACAAACGCTGCACTTAGAAGCCAATTGAATCTTAAACCTGCTGCGAACTTTATCAAGAGTTGCACACGCTCCCCGAACAAACTTCCAATTCTGAGCCGCCAAAGAAGGATGCACAACTTTCCTCCACAATAGCGAAGCTTCTTTCATAGTAGGGAACTTCTTTCTAATCAATTCTCTAGCTGACTTAACTGAAAACACACCCTTCATATCAGGCATCCAAATCCTCTTGTCCCTCCCACTACAAAGCGTTGGCAAATTCTCCATAACCACACCAGCACTTACAAGATCTTACAAGTGAGCTCCTTGCAACAGCCAATTACCATGTGAAATAATATCACAAACCCGACCTGATCTGTCCAAGTCTGAACGATTAAGAACACTTGCCAAAGTCTCACTTCCATACCACACATCATAGAAAAGAGACGTATTCCTACCATCTCCAATGATGCATTTTGTATTATTCACAACTTCCTTATGAACCCAACGAATTCCAGGAAGAATAGAAGATTTTACACCAGCCATCTTGAGACGCCCATCCCTGCAAGTGAATTTAGACTCCAAAAAACGAGCCCACTTCTTAGAAGAAGATTTAATAGACCACCAAAGCTTCATAAGCAAAGCCTTGTTCATAGTTTTTAAACTAGTGATTCCAAGACCACCCTCCTCCACAGGACTGCACAGTTTATCAAAACCAACCACAAAAGCTCTAGAAAGATTTGAATCACCCGACCAAAGGAAATTACGGATCACACGCTCACTTTGCTGAATGAATTTCACCGGCCACTTATACACAGACATATTATGAATGGAATAACTCGAAAGAACATTTTTAACTAGAACAACTCTGTCTTGAAAAGAAAGCATCTTACCTTTCAGAACCGAAAGTTGCTCTTTAAGCTTATCCACCACATTGCTAATATGATGATATCTCACCGCACCAGGCATAACTTTCACCCCCAAATAACGATCAGGAAAATGCGTAACTTCCATCCCTAGAAAAGCAGCAATGGTATGACGTCTACTCAAAGAGCCACCACCAAAGTAAATTTTGCTCTTCTCTCTACAAACACGCTGACCTGAAGCTTGCTGATAAGAATCTAGCAACTTCACCAAACTTCTCAAGCTCTTCATATTTCCCTTGCAAAAAATCATAATATCATCAGCAAAGAATAAATGAGTTGGAGCAATACCATTACGCCTAACCAGGTGAGACATATCCTTGTTTTGAAATAGTTTTGTGATGTTTCTACTAAGAACATCCTCAATCAAAACAAAAATAAGAGGCGAAAGAGGATCCCCCTGACGCAACCCTCTATTAATTTTGAAAAAACCTTCCGGGCTACCATTGAGAAGAATAGATATGCGCGCTGACTCCAGAATTTTCTGAATCCACAAACACCAATCCTCAGAAAAACCATATCTTTAAACACCTCCATAATGAAAGACCAATTAACAGTATCAAAAGCTTGAGAAATATCAAGCTTCAGGCCCAAATTACCATCCTTCCTTTTGATGTGCAGCTCATTCACCATCTCAGAAGCCAAACTAATATTCTCATGAATATTCCTACCTTTCATAAAAGCCACCTGCTCCTCTGACACTAACTTATCCAACACCCGACCAAGTCTAGTAGCCAGAATTTTAGTGAAAATCTTGAAGAAGAAATTGCTTAGACCGATAGGTCTATATTTCCTCAAGCTATCCGCACCTCTAACCTTAGCAATCAAAATAATTAGGCTAGAATTCGAACCCTTCGGAATTGACTTAGAAGTCCAAGCATAAACAATAGCCGAATGAAGATCCTGCTGAATTATATCCCAACAATGTCTATAAAAACACCCTGAGAAACCATCCGGACCCGGAGCACTATCCGCACCTAAATCAAAAACTGCTGATTTAATTTCATCAAAGAAGGAATGGCATCCAACATCTGCCTTTCAGTCAAAGAAATGGACTCATGCTCATAATCAAAGAGATTATCCTCAATAGGAAGCTCCACACCATTGAACTTCGACTCATAATAAGAAACCACATGGTCACGAAGCTGAATAGGCTCTGAGATAGTCACACCATCTTCAGTAACCAACTCCGAGATTGTATTTGCGCTCCTTCGAATGTTTATATTGCTGTGAAAAAAAGAAGTGTTACTAGAACCCTCCAAAATCCACCTATTACGAGCCTTTTGTTTCAACATAGTAAGATGTTGCATACGAACATCTTGAACCGCCACCAGAGAATCCTTCATAATGTTCAATTTAGAAGTATTAAAAGGATCCTCATCAGAATTCCTACAAGCCACTTCAAACTTAAGTTGAGCTTGTTTCAGCCTAGCATTAACATTTCCAAAGACCGTTTGATTCCACAATTTGATTGCCTCCTTCAACCTTTTCAATTTATAAGGAAAAATAAAATCCAAATTACCATAAACCGGAGACTTCCAAGAATCTTCCACCATTCTCAAGAAATCAGGATGAGAAAACCACATTTTTTGGATACGAAAAGGAGCACGCCTAGGCCTCGGAGCAAGGAAAGGAAACCCAATAAGCGTTGAATGATCAGAAACTTCCCTAGGAAGAGCTTTACACCGCCAATTCGAAAACTTAGCTAACCAAGGCTCATTGATAATAGCACGATCCAATTTACTAAGAATTCTACCAACACCAGATTGACCATTAGTCCAAGTAAACTTAGACCCCAAAGAATCTGCTTCAAAAAGATCATTATCCTCCATCCAATCAGAAAACTCATTAATACAAGAGACACGAACCTCACGGCCTCCCTTCTTTTCATCTTGACGAAGAACACAGTTGAAATCTCCCATTATCAGCCAAGGAGTTGTAGTATCCAAGCTGAAAGTTGAGACCATAATCTTCTTCGAAAAACTTGAATATAACTAGCATGAACAAAAGAGATTAAAACCCCCTCAGTTCTAACAGTAATTGCTTGCCTAGTCATATTAACCACCTCTGGCTCTTCAATATTAGCACTCCACAGGATCCAAAGATTCCCAATATTATGCATAGAAGAATTATGAACAACCTTCCTCATAAAACCAGTTAAATTTAACTTACAAATTACCTTGTCAGAGAACTTAATCTTTGGCTCAGCAACACAAAGAATCTCCGGCTTCAGATCATGAACAAGTTCACGTAACTTCTGCCCAGCCTCCACCTTTGCCACCCCATTGATATTCCAATAGAGCACACGCATCAGGAAACTATATTCTTTGAATTATTACTAGCATCAGGAATCCTATCAGAATTCCGTTTAAGTATAACTGGGGAGAATCCCTTTCTAACTCGAATTCCCAAATCATTGATCTCAGTTTCCGAATCAGACTTGGACTCCTTATTTGTACTTTGTTGAGAAGTACTTTTCTGATCATTAGAAATCCGAATCCTAACAGGTTTCCTAGATTTCTTTGGCTGCTCCACGGGTATGTCAGACCATTTAGACCCCCTAACACCTGACGAAGCCTTCTCTGGAGTGATTGCTTCATCTGAACTCTCCTCCCTTTGCTCATTGGATTGCAGCACAGAATCCAACCCCAACTCAGCAGACAAAACATTGAATTTATTAGGAGAAAGCACACAAGAATTCTCATTAATAGCTTTGTAGCGAGACAAATTCTCAATATTGTCCACCACAAAATCACATCCCTTCCTTCCTGAAGTTTCAAAAGGAGTAGAAGAAGAGCTGGCATTAGTCTTATCAGTGATAGAGTGATTAGTTCTAGCCAATTCACCACTCCCTAATGACTTAGCTGAGGTTCCAATTTCACCCACTGGTAACCTACTAGCTAATACTCCTTTCTCAGCTAACGCCTGCTTTGCTTTCTCTAAAGCTACAGACGCTGCATGAAAAACAGCTTCAGAAGAAGCTAGCTCATTCTCAAGCTGATTGGTTTCTTCCACACCAATAGCATTCTCCTCTACTTCACCTGGTAACACAGCAAGAACACCATCATGTTCCGCATTTTTTGAAGCATCATGCTCCGCATCTTTTGAAGCATTATCACCACCAGGAAAGTTCTCAGCATTCTTTCCTTTACGCTGCCTCCTATTCCTAGCAGTTTGCCAGCCTTTGGAAGAATCTCCCTTTGCTGTAGTATCAGCCTTTGAAGAGTTATCATCACCCTTAGTTTGCCTCCTGCACTCATCATCATTGTGCCCAATAATGCAGCACTTCATACAGAATTTTGGAGCCCGTGGAATCTCCAAATATTGCCAGAAAGTACGTCCCCCAGCTGTAATCTTGATTCTACTAGGAATGTGCTTCGCAAAATCCACATCCACCAAAACTGAGGCAAAGTTACCATACTCTAGATTAAGAGTTATCTGATCAACTACAATGGGAGTGCCTAATACCTTCCCCATAGATAACAAGTTCTTCTCTGTCCATAGTTCTGCATGGAGACCTGGAAAGTGAACCCATACGTTTGCATGGGAAGTTTTTTGACGTTCAGGATCAAAACCTGGGTACCAATCCATCAGTTTGAGCTCATGTTGATTTACATACCATTTAGTGCGTCGAATCCTCTCTTTTGTTTCAGCATCATGTAACATAACCACGAAAAATCCTTTACTCATAGTCATAAACTTTGCTGAGCTAGGGTTTATCTGCCATTGATTAACAAAGCTGGATTTCACTTCCACAAACTTCAATCCCGTGAAGTTCAGACGTGCAATAAAACTATGCTCAAAGGGTTTACATCCTTCTTGATAAAAATCAGCTGGAATAATAAGATAAGGCTCTCCATCAATCAGAGTAGGGTTTGGCAAGCTATTAATATCAACACACGTAGGCTGCAAAGTCTGTTTTCCTTTTACTTTCTCCGCAAAAGATTGTTGCTGGGAAATAACCCTAGAAGAAGTTACTTGTGTTTCCTCAACCATGATGATCAGATTGAAAAAACGTTAAGAAAACTTGAAAAAAAACAAAACCCTAGAGAAAGTCTAACATTCACTTCTTCAAGAAGAGAGTTTTCTTTTTGGTTCATGTTAGGGTGAAGAGTTCCATGCGTAATACTTCAGCAGATTTGGAAATTTTGAACCACTTCCGTGTGGCTCATAGGCAGGTTCATCAGGTCGATCCAATTGAATTTTTTTGGCATCCTCCTAATAGGGATGAGATTTTATTATGTTGTGATGGTGCGGCAAAAGGAAATCCAGGTGTTGCAGGGGCTGGTGTTGTGGTGCGTGATGCGGATTGTAACTTTGTTGGGGCTATGAGCATTGGGATGGGAATTACAAATAATTTCTTGGCTGAACTTTATGGTATTATTGTTGGTTTAGAATGGGCTTTGAAGTGGAATATGAGAAAGGTTCTTGTGCGTTCAGATTCAATGGGAGCTATTGCTGCCTTGACGGGTACAAATCTTCCTTGGTTTGTTAAACACAGGTGGAGAAGAATTAATAACAGTTATGATTCTATTCGTTTTGTTCATACTTTTCGTGAGGCAAATTTTGCAGCTGATTGTATGGCAAAGAGGGGATGTTATCTTAGAAATGGTGAAGGTTTAAGCTTTGATGAAAGGCCGGATTTTCTTACGCATTTAGAATTTCCATATGTTTTTTATTTCAGATTTAAATAGTTTGTAAGTTTTTGGGGTCTTAGGACCTCTTTTCTTGTGAACTCTTTGTAAATATTGGCTATTCATTAATACAATCTGGATTTAGCAAAAAAAAAACCAGACTTTCTCTTTCCTCATGTTTTCATTCCTCCCATCCTTTCACTTGAGGTTAGTGATACTTGACTTAAACTGTTTCATTCCCTAACGCATCTTTCAAGTCGTGCATATTGAGAACATAACTGCGAAGCATATTTGAACTCTAGATAGACATAGTATTAAGGAATACAATACGAGGTTTATTGCTTAACCATTAAACTTTGTAGATAAGACATCGCCATAATCATTTGAATGTTATTGTGATTATGTATGGGTATGAGGTGAGGATTTCATCCTAGGGAACAATGTTTACATGTGTTCTAAAGAAGTAAGTTCATAAACTTGTTTTGTGAACCGAAAAGGAAATTTCCAGGTATTATTGGTTTTGTCATTCATTGCATATCTTATGAACAACCAATATGTGTGATAAAGTAGAACCGCTCACAACTTGTTGTGTTTTTGGTAGAACTATTCACAAAGGCCTGACTTTTGTATTGGTATAACTTTTATTAGTAAAACCAATCTTAAGTAATCACCTTGGTATGATCGGATTATGTCTGCCTTGGGGAAAGGGAACCGATCCTTGTAAGGGAAAGGGAACCGATCCTTGCAAGGGGTGCAGTACATCAAGGGGAACCGATCCTTGTATGGGGTGCAGCAAGGTTTACAGCAGAAAGGGGAACCGATCATGTGAACATGTGCAATACATATAAGTTAGATACCATATATATGTGGGGAACCGATTCTAGTACCTAGTCAACCTCTTTTGGGAAGCTAGTGTGACTATGCGTAGTACTCACATGGAGGTAGAACCGAAACTTGTTTTGGTAGAACCGTAAACCCATGATTGTGATTGAATGTTGGTTTGATCAATCACATAGTTCTTGAAAGTCAGATGAACCAATTCTAAACTTGTTTGGAAGTGTGGCAAATCGGTTTCAAGGTTGTAAGTGTGGAAGAGAACTTACAAAGTAAAGATGTCGACAAACTTTGAACACGTGCTGAGAATGTTTATTTCTATAATTGTTCAAAGATATTCCTTAACGGCTAAGGGAAGAGAATCCCAGGATCGAAACACAAATAAGTTAAGAATCTTTTAATTAAGGTTATTAATTTCATTTGTATGGATATTACAAAATTGGTAATGTGCATTTACTAATTATATTTTCCAAGAGATTTCGATCGTTATTTTTGCACAAAGCATTTCCAGGAATTATGAAAACCGAATCTGTGCATTTATGAATATCTTGAGAATATTTTTGTTTTTGGAAATGTTTTGGTGTCCAAACTTCCTTGTCTATAAATACACGAAATTTGCCTTTCTAGCAAACTAATCCTTCGTAACAACAGACTTCCTCTTTTATCTTTGTTTCTGGTGTAGCCGCCTATCAGAGAGGAGAGTAATCTAATTAGGTAAAATCTCTTACGGCCGCTCGTTTTAAAGTCTTCTTTGGGATTGAGAAGCTCTAGCGCGACCCGTTGGTGGGAAACTAGATAATTGCGGTTTATCTTTGCTTTCGATTGATTTGATTGACTAACGATAGAGCTTGCAAACAAGCCAAAACCCGCTGGCAAACAAGCCAAAACCCGCAGGTTAACCCAACCCGGACCGTGAAAACCCGCGCCCGGCTTGGCTGGTTGTCTAAACAAGCCGGGTTAGGGTTGGAGAAATGCCGGCTTGTGAGAGAACGGGTAAATCCGGCCCGGCCCGTAAACCCGCAGGTTTAACCCGTAACTCGTGTGAATCATATATATACAATTTTACCAATTCTAGATGGAGTTCAACCACCGATCTCATTGATTGAAAATCACCATTTAATGCATTACTGCGAAACATGAATGTTCTCCACTAAGCAGGGGACTTAATGTTGATGGTGGATTTTCAACAAAGGGAAAAACCGTAAAATCATGAGGCATGTTTTCGACACGGCTTTCAGACATGCAGCGATTCATATTTTACGAATCCATGATGAGTATGTTTTCGAAAAGCCTCCACTAGCTGAGCGTTTCGATCCCTAGCATTTCGTCATGACCTCTGTGCAGAATAACGTATTTGGGCGGTTCTCCGTAGATTGAGAGCTTAACGCCTTCAGGACATCGGTGACACTCACTTTTCCCTAACTGCAGGAGAGAGACCCACCTCCACATAGAAGAATAGTTGGGCGGCGGACGCCTGCAGGACGTCGGTGACACTCACCGTTCCCTGATTATGTGGAGAGACCGTGTATAGATTCAGGCGGTTCTCCGTAGATTGAGAGCACTAGCGCCTTCAGGTCGTAAACAACACCGTGACTCCCTGACTATGCACCATTCAGAACGGATGTGACGCCTTAACTGGATAATATTCTTTCTGCAATAGATTAATTCAACCGCGACATTCACCACTGAATTCCCAGAATAATCTATTATTGCTCCTATTCCATGGTCGAATCCACGGCCTGATCTCATGGAATGGCAATAACAATTTCTCTGATTCCATGATCGAATCCACGACTTGATCCCATAGAATGGTAATAACACTACTACATTATCCCGTATTCCGATTTCATGATCGAGTCCACAGCTGATCTCATGAAATGATGATAGATAATTTTAATTACTCCGATTCTATGGTCGAACCCATGATCCCATAGGATGGTAATGCGTGCTTTATTATTCTGAATTCGTAGCCGAATCCACAGCTGATCCTATGAATTAATAATAAACAACTATTCATTTTTATTACTCAGTTTCATGAATTATTCTCCGATGAATTTCATAAATTAGTAATAATACTCAATAACCGGGCATCTGGACCATCACTGAGTAAGCCCCACAAAAATGGTGCGAGTGTACTCGACAATGATGCACGACTGAGCACCCGGATGCACGAACGAGCGTCCAAAAATATGAAATAATGAGGAATCCTTCGCAGTTGAGGAGAAAATAATAAATAATAATAAAATAATAAGAGGCGCTCAGGATGGGCCCACCAGCCGACCGACCGGTCGTACCCTATCCATGGTCGGTCCATGCCTCTCCCATTGTTTTCTTTATTTTTTTTTATTTCATGAACTCATGGAAACTCCTTGGTTTTAGCAACTTTCCTTGTTTTTGCAAAACTCGTGAATTCTCCATAACTTCGTGGATTCACGAAAAATATTATAAAATAAGGAAAGGTGTGCGGGACCGGGAAACCCAGCCGGCCGCCATACACGAGTCGTGGTCGGTCCCACACCTCACAATCCTTAGCTTTTTATAATTATTATTCCCTAATCTCATGAAACTCCTCCGTTTCAACAAAAACTCGTGGATTCTCCATAACTTCAAGGATTCTCCATAACTTCAAGGATTCATGAAAAATAATAAAATAAGGGAAGGTATGCGGGACCGACAACCTAGTCGGCCGGCCATGCCCTAGCCGTGGTCGGTCCCACACCTTGCAATCCCTAATCTTTCATAATTATTATTTTCCTCAATTCATGAAACTCCTGGGGTTTGAGCAAAATTCATGATTTCTTCATATTTTCTCAAATATTGCTCAAATCACGAAAAACCAAAAACCAACATGGTCACACGACTAGATAGCCTCTCACGACAATTCTAAATATTAAAACATTTTATTTTAATATTTTCAAAGTATTGATGAATTGAGCATACATGCTCATTCCAACAAAAATCGAGAATTCTCAGTCAAGATGAAACTCTTCTGAAAATTCACGATGTTGCTCGAACGCACATCAGAAAATACTGAAACTCTCAGTATGGAAACACGGACACCACGGCAACACGTGCATTCCTTTATGACCGACCAGAGTCATTCCTAGGGCTTGTACAAAGCCGGTCCCACATGTTTTCATAATTCTGACCTAATTTGCTCAATTGCTCATACTGGGCCCGAACTCTCTCCAACCAACTGGGGAATCCTTCAAATGACCAACAACTGGTCCCGTGATCACCAAGAATCGGTCCCATGCTCTCTTGGTCGGTCCTTATCTCTCATCTCCAGTTTTTATCATCTAATGCCGAATCCAGCAATATTTCAATAAATGATGAAACCGACATTTAATCATCGTTCTTCCACCAACCCTCAAACTGACTGAGAACCCTGGTGCATGCTCACTCGAGCACTGGGAACCACATGGATGCTCATCATCCCATGTGGTCGGTCCCTCTTCGCTCATGACCAATTATCAGCAGTTCACCAATTGTTAAAGGATTGATCAAAAATTAGGGTTTCGAACAAACGCTCCACGAATCACCATTTTGAGAAAGTTCAAACAAAAAATTATGTTGATTCAGCAATCAACATCCAAATTAATAATATTCGGTAATTCACCAATATTTTTGATTAATATTTTATTGGGTCACGACACCAGTAAATAATTCGTCGAATTGAGCAACACTTGCTCAGTTGCCCGAATATTGATCCAACCATCAATATTCAATAATTCATCAATAGTTTGTCGAATTGAGCAACACTTGCTCAATTGCACGTCAAATTACCAATATTCAGTATTTTGATGAATTGAGCAACACTTGCTCAGTTGCATGCCAAAATTATCAAATTCATCGAATTGAACAAATACTTGCTCAGTTACTCGTCAAACTCTTAATATTCAACAACTCGTCGATTTGAGCAATACTTGCTCAGTCGCTCTGGTCAGTAATTCATTGACATCTCAGAGAACTACATGTTCAATCCATGAATCGCTGAGCATTCACCACTTATGCTCGATTCAACAAACCTAGACCCCATTGTCTAATTAGTCAACAACTGACTAACTAATACACGTCTTCCGTGCAGACTCCACGATTCGTGAGAAATCAATCACGTCACAAATGGGGGATATCACTTAGGGTTTTGGTCTGACGGTCTATGGCACGTGGATTCATCCACAACGAGAAATGTGCGTAAGTTGTGTAAACGGTTGAAGGAGTTAGCAAAGTAGTGGGTGCACCATCAGTCAAGTCTCCACACGACGTGGAACTGACTTTACCACGATCTCCCACTTTCCCACTCTTTCACTCAAGAAACCGTCACACTTACAGGGATCAGTGGTACATCATTCTTGCAATATATATAAGTCTAAATCGAGGACATCAAGATATCATCGATTATCATCATTATCTGTCAACAACTCGATACAAAATTATTCACAGAATTCAACTTCAGCAGTTCAGCAATATTGCAGAAACCTTCAACACACCCACAATCCTTGATCATCACTGATCCTACACAATTCTCAGCTTCCCTCCTACAGATCAACCCATATCCCTCTTTGCGACCGAATTGACTCTGGAACGACCATTGTCTTGATTTAGGCCGGAGTCCAACAGATTAATTTCCCGAATCTAAGCACCCCCTTTGCAGTGGTGCATCTGTGTGAGGTTCAGCAGTTTACTCGATCGAGGAGTCTCGACAGCACGCTCGACTCTCCACTTTCCTAGAAAACCAGCAAACCGTTTTTCCCCATCCACAGATTGGCGACCACAGTGGGAGATTAATATCTTGGTTGCAATCTCTCATTTTCACAAGATGGTTGGTATTAGGTCTAACTCGACAATTTCGAATTTCGGTCAAAGTCTCTCGAATGGAAATGTTCCTCTTTTCAACACTCCACTCAATGAAACGGTCAATGCAGAAATCCCGACTTTGATCTCATTGGCACGAGTACAGGAGATTCATACAAGGAATATGGACCTGATGAAAGAGACGATGAACAACATATTGAACTTCCTCATCAAACTGACATCAGATTTGGGCGGCATCCTCACTCAGGAAGTTCCTACGCTGGTAGCTGATCCCTCAGCTGGTGATCATCCTCGAATCAACAGCTTCACTACTTATGAAAAGCCGGTCGAACAAGAAGTTGCACATTTAATTGAGAATTTATGCAAACTCCTGCATTTCTCCAGAGATCAGCGTACGAACACGTTTGCCGCACTCAACAAGATATCATCTGACATTCCATAGTCCCAAGTGGTTGAACAAGTGTCCATGGTGTCTGAACTTTCAATCAACAACATCACCTTTACTGAGGAAGACCTAATGGCGGATGAAGGACATAACCGTGCCCTGTTCGTGACTTCTTTTATTAAGGATTCCGAGTTCAGGAGAGTTCTCATAGATACAGGAGCTTCTACAAACCTCGTTACTATGAAGACTCTCAAGGAGGCCAAAGTTCCGCAAAGCAAAATCATTCATCATCCCATATTGATGACGGGTTTTGAAGGAAGCCAGAGTCACACATACGGGTATGTATGTATATGTCGATCTGAAAGTAGGGCTGATTCAATCCACTGTCAAATTTCATGTGATTGAGAAAGACCCAGATTATCACATGATACTCGGGAGACCATGGCTTCATGACAATAAAGTCGTTCCTTCGACGTACTATCAATGCATGAAGACTTTGTTCAACAACAAAATTGTCCGCATTCCAGCTTCAGTATCTCCTTACACTCCGGTTTATGATGCTGAGCTCCTGGACTCTCCAAAAAGCATCCCCGAACCTCCAAGCAAGATCTGCAGTACTCAACTCCCAAGTTGGAAATCTATTGAGAAAGTCGAAAAACTATCATCAACAGATGCTAAAACCGTCAAGATGTCCAACACACCACTCAAGTGGCGTCAGGGTCAAGGTACGAATCATAAAAAGTCCAACTTTATTACTGATTATGATGCAGAGGGGAGAGTCATTTATCTCCGTCGTAAGGATTAGCAATTAACAGGGGAGGTTGATGAAAAGTCTCCCCGCCCTGAAGAATCATGCCAGAGTGAGCAATCGCCCGGTGAAGAAATTCAAGATGCACCGCGACAGCTGCAAGATGGCACAGATTCCACAACCGACGACCTCGAGACTATCAACATTGGAACGGATGAAAATCCAAGACCAATTCTAATCAGTTCTGCTCTCTCACCTGAGGAACGAGAAGGATTGGTACGCCTGTTGAAAGAGTATCAAGATATCTTCGCCTGGACGTATGAAGAGATGCCTGGCCTAGACGACAAATTGGTTACTCATTATCTGCACATCATTCCCAGTTCCAAACCTGTCAAACAGACACCCAGGCAGTTCAGACACGAAGTTGAGGAACAAATCAAGGTGGAAATCCAGAAACTACTAACAACAGGATTCGTCAAACCCATCCAACATCCAACGTGGCTGGCGAACATTTTCCCAGTCAAGAAGAAAAATGGTCAAATCCGATGCTGTGTGGATTTCAGGAACTTGAACAAGTGTTGCCCGAAAGATGACTTTTCATTTCCAAACATTGATATGCTCGTCGATGCAACTAGCGGTCACGACATGTTTTTATTCATGGACGGTTACATCGGATACAACCAGATGAAAATGTTTGAACATGACGCTAACAAGACGGC
The DNA here is from genome assembly GCF_003573695.1 of Papaver somniferum. Taxonomy (NCBI): domain Eukaryota; kingdom Viridiplantae; phylum Streptophyta; class Magnoliopsida; order Ranunculales; family Papaveraceae; genus Papaver; species Papaver somniferum. Next base: position 466,956 of record NW_020619159.1, on the reverse strand, counting down.
ATTCCGAACTCCCATCGGAAACTTTCATTACACAGTAATGCCTTTCGGCCTGAAGAATTCATGAGCCACTTATCAGCGAGCCATGACTGCAATATTTCACGACATGATGCACAAGCAAGTAGAAGACTACGTTGATGATGTAGTGGTGAAATCAAGGACTCAAGCATCCCACCTGGACATGCTGAGACAAGTCTTCGAGAGGTGCAGGGAATACAAACTAAAGATGAATCCTCTGAAATGTGCTTTCGGCGTTTCTTCTGGAAAGTTTCTCGGATTCTTAGTCACTGCAGAAGGAATCAAGGTCGATCCAGACAAAACAAAAGCCATCACTACCATGCCTCCTCCACGAACTGTGAAGGAACTCCAGAGTTTTATTGGCAAGGTAAACTACATTCAGCGCTTCATTCCCGGGCTGGCTCAACTCATTGCTTCATTCACTCCTCTGCTGAAGAAGGGAGCAAGTTTTATGTGGACGACCGTTCAACAAGAGGCATTCCAGAAAATACAACAAACATTACTATCACCTGCTGTCATGAAATCTCCTGTGCAAGGGCGACCATTAATACTTTACACAGCCTCCAGTGATGTTGTTATTGGAGCACTCCTCGCTCAAGAAGATGAAGAAGGCATCGAACGCCCGATCTACTACTTCAGTCGTACAATGAGGGATTCCCTACTCCGGTACCCAAAGGATGAGAGAGCATGTCTAGTGTTAGTCCATGCAATTCAGAGATTCGGGCATTATCTTCTATCAAATAGGGTTGTGCTGGTGGCCAAAGCTGATCCCATAAAGTTCTTACTATCGAAACCTGCTTTAATCGGGAGACCAGCAAAATGACTGCTTCAAATGTCGGAATTCGACATAGAATGCATCCCTCCGAAAGCTATTAAAGGACAAGCGGTTGCAGACTTACTTGCTGCTTTCCCTGGAGAAGACATCACAATGTTGCATGAAGAAGTGCCGGTGAGTTTCCAGAAATTTCAATTATTCAAGAAGAAACGTGGTTACTATATTTTGATGGATCTGCCACTCCGATCAATGATACCGGTGGAGCAGGCATTATGCTAGTATCTCCATCCGGTGAAGTCTTCTCACATTCCTTCAAGCTGGATTTTCATTGCACCAACAACTCGGCAGAATATGAAGCTTTTCTCCTGGGGTTATCTTTAGCCAAGAAGGCCGGAGCAAAGCACTTAGAAATCAGAGGAGACTCAAAGTTGCTGGTCAATCAGATGAATGGCGTATACTCTCTCAAGGAAATAACACTTGCTCTATTCAGGACCGAGGCACAACGACTACTAACTCATTTTTCTAATGCAACAATTGTCCATACTGGTCGTACCAACAACATACATGCTGATTGTCTAGCGACTCTATCATCCAAACTACAATTTGAAGGGTCTGAGAAATCATTGTACAAAGGCGTTCTGTGTCATCTACTTGGCTGACTCAAGTCGAAGATGCTCAATCAAAATACTGGCGAGCTCCCATCATTCATGAATTGAGCAATTCTCTTACGGAGGGGAAAATCAGCCTCAAGGAATTGAAAAACTTTTTCCTGCTGCATGGAGCATTATACTATCACAATCCTGATGGATCCCTGTCGCGATGCCTTGGAGATGAAGAAGCCAGTGAACAACTCAAGCGCATACATGAGGAAGTATGTGGGAAAACCCTGGTAATCACGCTTTACAGAAGACATTAGAGACTCGGGTATTATTGGCCCTCCATGGAGACTCAGTCGAGAAAGTTGCAAGGGTCCTGTCCAAATTGTCAGACACCACCTCATCACTTGGAGGTTCTAACACTTCATCACACAGGGGACTGGAGAGAACCTTACGTAAAATATCTCCGTGACAACGATCTTTCATCAGAGAAGAAAGGTGCGATCAAACTCATTCAAAGAGCCAAACCTTTTGTCTACTTGGAAGGGATTTTGTATCGCAAAAGCTTCGGTGGGAATCTCCTGAGATGCTTGGCTGAGCATGAAATTCCCACAGTCTTGAAAGAAATGCATGAAGGTGAACACCAAGGAAAGAAGAAATTATTTCTCCAAATTCATGAGAAATATTTTTGGCCAACCATGGAAGACGACGCAGCTGCCTACGTTCAGAGATGTCATCAATGCCAAGTTCATGGTAACCTCATACACACTCCTTGTCTTCCATTACATTATGTGAGCAGTCCATGGCCCTTCTACAGCTGGGGACTGGATATCATAGGAAAGATCAATCTGGCATCTTCAAAGCAGCATGAATACATCATCACAACAACAGAGTATTTCACTAAATGGGTCGAAGTTATCCCTCTTCGAAGCACCACTGGAGTCACGATCGCATCTTTCATCAAAGAGTTCATCATATGCAGATTCGGCGTGCCTAAACATATCATCACGTATAATGGAACTCCTTTCGCCAACAAACATGTTGCAGAATTGCTCTAGGATTACGGAATCAAATAGATCTTCTCCACACCATATTATCCCCAAGGAAACGGGCAGGCGGAGAGTACCAACAAAACCTTGATCCGGATTCTCAGTCGAACAGTTCATGATAATCCACGAACGTGGCATGAGGAATTGCCCATGGCTTTGTGGGGCCTACCGAACCGCACCAAGAAGCTCAATCGGGACCTCACCATACTCTCTCATTTACTGCGCTGATGCCATTCTCCCAGGCGAAATCAAGGTTCCCTCCGCAAGAATTGCAGCGGCCAGTGGGGTACAATGGGATGAAGCAGAAGTCTCAGATTCAAGGATTGCTGAATGGACATGCTCGACTCAAGAAGAACTATGGTGGAAAAAACGTAAAAACCTACAAACAAAGGGTTTCCAAGGTCTACAACAACTGGTAAGACATCGAACATTTCAAGTAGGAGATTTGGTTCTGAAAACAGCAAAGCATATCCAGCAAGACATGTCCGCTCCCAAGTTCCCTACTAAATGGGAAGGGCCTTATGTAGTCATCAAGGCAGTATCCAGCGGATATTACAAAATCTTAGTTGTTGATGGAGAAATCAAAGGGAACATCATCAATGGCAAGTGGCTCAAAGCGTATTATGCTTGAGCGGTCATTAAAGTGCTAATTTCTCAATATAATTTCTATTTTCTCCAAAAGAGTATGCAATATGCTCATTCGTTCAAAAAAAAAATTCATGAATTCCACCAGAAAATTTCAATCATCTACTTTATTCAGAACATAATCTCAAACCTACACAAAAAATCTTTCTCTCAAACCCTCATTCAGAGCAAACCATCCAAAAATGAATAATCCTTACTAAAGGCTGTTTCAAGCATCTTTTGGAAGTTTTCATTCTTTACTCTCAAATCCTGGACGGCTTTCTCAACTATTGCCAATTCCAGAGCAAGTGCCTTCTCCTCTTCTATGATGGCGGACCTAGCAGAGATCATATTTGCAATGGCAGTCGCCCTATCAACCTTAATGATTTTGAGTCGACGACGGAGCCAGCTTATGTTGAATCTCAAGACTTCACAATTCGAGATCATATCATCCATCTGTGAAACTCTTCATTCTTGACATCTTGCAGCCTTATCTTGTTCATTTCATCAATAACGGGAAATAATCCAGCGATTGTGGTCAGTAAGGTCTGCGAAAAACCTCTCCACACTTCGGTAGTAGAAATATGCTCGTACCTTCTCCAGATTTTGGTGTAAAGAGATGCATAGCATTTGGGGACGATGAAACCACCAACCAGTTGATTTTCTGGGCAAACAGTGATTTTGGGGGTATCGAATGGGAGTCCATCCGTTGGGTATTCACGAACAGAAACCCTGGGATCAGCATCTACGGAGTTCTCCGAGTTCTCAGCATGAAGAACGCCATCACTGTTAGCTGCAGCCGCGGACTTTCCATTCTTCTTCTTCGTGGCTTCGACAATAACATGAACGTCAACCTCCAATGATGAAACATTCAGAAAACCTGGACAATGCTCGGTCAAGAGAGATTTTCAGTTGAAGACTTACATACGTCCCAGTCACAGCTTCACGAGCAGACCTATAACGCGCAGGAGCCCTGACAGTCCGCTTAGGTCTCAGACGGGATTCATTCCCTTGATTGTCCTGCAATGGATCACTTTCTTTGATCAGGATTGATTTCTGATTACATGAAAAATAGTGGAAAACATGATATACTTACCGAAATGGGCGTCCCAGGCTCATACTTTGTCGAAGATTCATTTCGAGAAGAAGCACTACTACCAGACATGTTGATGGGAGGTATGATTATGATCAAAATTTCTTCTGATAATGCACAGTAGAAGAAGATGTGTTGTATAAGTATCAAACCCTAAGTGTTGAAAGTCAAGATAAGATACTTATCCCATAACGGGAGATAAAGTCAGTTGTGGTTTCTACTGAAACCTTAAATCTCGAATCAGACACGCGGAGATATGAGAGAAGCGTGACAATACTGGGGACTGACAGTTCAGATATAGTCAACATTGCAGCTATGGATTGATGACCTGGAAGGTCACGTGTCTCCCTAGATAGCTCATATGATCATATTTCGTGGATCATCACTGCCTACATGGACTTTGGGTCTTGTTCAGCGTGAAGAAATTTGGCGAAAGAAACGATAAGGGATTATGGTTCAAAAAATGATCTCTAAAGAAACATCCTTACAAGCCAAGCTTTCAAATAACCAGAAAGTATCTACTTCAACGGAAAAGAAATAATGCCAGAAAGATTCATGAGCAAGATCAGTCAGACTCGTCGGAGTCGTCAGATTTGTCAGAATTATCAGATTCATCATCATCGTCTTTCGCGGAATCCTCTTCGAGTTCTTCATCAGAATCATTATCAGGGCTATTAAAGAAGTCTGGATGAATATCGATTTCATAATCATCCCAGTAATCTTCCTCCTCGCGCTCATCCTCAAGATCGGCTTGAACCAGCTTCTCAATTTCTCTAGTACGTCGGTCTGATTTGATTTTTCGCTCGGATGACACCCACACGGGTTCGTCCTCCGGAGCATCCGAGTCTGAAGCTGCACCCTCATCACGGGATTGAATCCTTTCCTCAGCTGTCAATATCCGACGCTGGATTCGATCTCTTCATCGTTGACGATCAGCTGACATGTCATCCTCAGCTTTCCTTTTCAAGAGTTCCTCCTAAGTTACTCTACGGTTGTTAGGAGGAATGTTGCATTTCATTTCTGCAGAATAGTCCCTCTTGGCGCAAAATTCTGCTGCAGGAATCTTCATCTCTGGAACCTTGGAATCCTCGTCTGAAGAGCTGGAGGAATACTCATAATCACTGCTTCTACTGGAATTTACCATTGTCTGGAACCAGAAGCATGGGATTACAGATATGCTAATACTGAATTCATAGCAAAAATGGTAATCCTCAACTCTTACCTATTTACGATTTCACGAACTTAGTGATAACAACGTAAAACCCCAAAACTTGCTCGTTCTTTCAAACCTGCAAAGTCGAGCATAAAACATATTATTCAAGAGTCAACACTGACTTTTCGAGAAACTATGAATGATTCACATAACTTTCCATGTGAACATTCGCTGATTTTTACGTGTACATACACTATAAAATCACTAAACTCATATATACATTACGAATTCATCAACTCATGAATTGTTTACTTTCAACAATTTTCATAAATCAAAACTTAATAAAACGTGAATAAGTCACTGTCTTTTAAAAAAAAAAAAACTTTTTTGCTCAATCGAGCATCCGCCTATGAAATGAGGGTCTTTTCGATTTTTGTAAAAGTCTACATAAACAAATTTTTATCATGAACTCCAGGTCTTTTCAAAATTCCTTTAACGCTAAGGATCGTTGTTCATTACTTTTACGAACAAACCTACGTTTCCAAAAAGTATTTACAAAGTTCATGTTTCGAAAACAAAATTGGGTTTTCATGAAACGTAATAAACAAAACTTTTATTAATGCAACTAGACCATATCTATTCAAAATTTTATGTATCTCTTTCATATTAGGGATTTTTGCTCGTTCCTTCAACTAACGAACAAACGGACATATACATACGTATTCTAAAAGTCTTGCATAAATCCTACGCATGCATGCAACCAGGGGATTTCTCGTTTTGTGAACAACTCATGAATCATAAAACTAACAGCAAAAAAAAAAAAAAAATTCGCACGGACTTACATGTCGGTGCCGGCCGGAATTCTGCCGGACGGTGATCGGACGGCGGCGGTGTTGGAGCTGTCGTGAACTTTCCTCCTCCGTGGTGATGCTACTCGCGTGAAGTTGGTGATGAAGCTTGGTCGACCAAAAATAAAATAAATTTTAGGTTTATTCCCTTTTATATCAAATTTATTTCCAAAACCTAATAAATCATGGATTTCCTTTTATGGGATCGGGCCCATGAATCCTAGACCGACCATAACTAAGCTTCTGAACGCCCAAATCAGCAGTACCTCATCTCTCCACGCTCACGAGATGACACTCTATATTGCTATCAGGGTCCTTATTTGTGCATTTGCTCGTACATGACACCATTGGAGCAAATCGAGGATTCTGAGGCACACCTTTGTAGATTGAGTTCGACCACCGATCTCATTGATTGAAAATCACCATTTAATGCATTACTGCGAAACATGAATGTTCTCCACTAAGCAGGGGACTTAATGTTGATGGTGGATTTTCAACAAAGGGCAAAATCGTAAAATCATGAGGCATGTTTCCGACACGGCTTTCAGACATGCAGCGATTCATATTTTACGAAGCCATGATGAGTATGTTTTCGAAAAGCCTCCACTAGCTGAGCATTTCGATCCCTAGCATTTCGTCATGACCTCTGTGCAGAATAACGTATTTGGGCGGTTCTCCGTAGATTGAGAGCTTAACGCCTTCAGGACATCGGTGACACTCACTTTTCCCTGACTGCAGGAGAGAGACCCAGCTCCACATAGAAGAATAGTTGGGCGGCGGACGCCTTCAGGACGTCGGTGACACTCTCCGTTCCCTGATTATGTGGAGAGACCGTGTATAGATTCAGGCGGTTCTCCGTAGATTGAGAGCACTAGCGCCTTCAGTTCGTAAACAACACCGTGACTCCCTGACTATGCGCCATTCAGAACGGATGTGACGCCTTAACTGGATAATATTCTTTCTGCAATAGATTAATTCTGTCGCGACATTCACCACTGGATTCCCAGAATAATCTATCATTGCTCCTATTCCATGGTCGAATCCACGGCCTGATCTCATGGAATGGCAATAACAATTGCTCTGCTTCCATGATGGAATCCACGGCTTGATCTCATAGAATGGTAATAAGACTACTACATTATCCCGTATTCCGATTTCATGATCGAGTCCACAGCTGATCTCATGAAATGATGATAGATAATTTTAATTACTCCGATTCTATGGTCGAACCCATGATCCCATAGGATGGTAATGCGTGCTTTATTATTCTGAATTCGTAGCCTAATCCACAGCTGATCCTATGAATTAATAATAAACAACTATTCATTTTTATTACTCAGTTTCATGAATTATTCTCCGCTGAATTTCATAAATTAGTAATAATACTCAATAACCGGGCATCTGGACCATCACTGAGTAAGCCCCACAAAAATGGTGCGAGCGTACTCGACAATGATGCACGACTGAGCACCCGGATGCACGAACGAACGTCCAAAAATATGAAATAATGAGGAATCCTTCGCAGAACAGGAGAAAACAATAAATAACAATAAAATAATAATAATAATAGGCGCTCAGGGTGGGCCCACCAGCCGGCCGGCCGTGCCCTATCCATGGTCGGTCCATGCATCTCCTATTATTTTCTTTATTTTTTGTTATTTCATGAACTCATGGAAACTCTTTGGTTTCAACAACTTTCCTTGTTTTTGCAAAACTCGTGAATTCTCCATAACTTCGTGCATTCACGAAAAATATTATAAAATAAGGAAAGTTGTGCGGGACCGGGCAACCCAGCCGACCGGCCATACCCGAGCCGTGGTCGGTCCCACACCTCACAATCCTTAGCTTTTTATAATTATTATTCCCCAATCTCATGAAACTCCTCCGTTTCAACAAAAACTCGTCGATTCTCCATAACTTCAAGGATTCTCCATAACTTCAAGGATTCATGAAAAATAATAAAATAGAGAAAGGTATGCGGGACCGACAACCTAGCCGGCCGGCCAAGCCCTAGCCGTGGTCGGTACCACACCTTGCAATCCCTAATCTTTCATAATTATTATTTTCCTCAATTCATGAAACTCCTGGGGTTTGAGCAAAATTCATGATTTCTTCATATTTTCTCAATTATTGCTCAAATCACGAAAAACCAAAAGCCAACATGGTCACACGACTAGCTAGCCTCTCACGACAATTCTAAATATTAAAACATTTTATTTTAATATTTTCAAAGTATTGATGAATTGAGCATACATGCTCATTCCAACAAAAATCGAGAATTCTCAGTCAAGATGAAACTCTTCTGAAAATTCACGATGTTGCTCGAACGCGCATCAGAAAATACTGAAACTCTCAGTATGGAAACACGGACACCACTGAAACACTTGCATGCCTTCATGACCGACCAGAGTCATTCCTAGGGCTTGCACAAAGCCGGTCCCACATGTTTTCATAATTCTGACCTAATTTGCTCAATTGCTCATACTGGGCCCGAACTCTCTCCAACCAACTGGGGAATCCTTCAAATGACCAACAACTGGTCCCGTGATCACCAAGAACCGGTCCCATGCTCTTGGTCGGTCCCTATCTCTCATCTCCAGTTTTTATCATCTAATGTTGAATCCAGCAATATTTCAATAAATGATGAAACCGAAATTTAATCATCGTTCTTCTACCAACCCTCAAACTGACTGAGAACCCTGGTGCGTGCTCACTCGAGCACTAGGAACCACATGGACGCTCATCATCCCATGTGGTCAGTCCCTCTTCACTCATGACCAATTTTCAGCAATTCACCAATTGTTGAAGGATTGATCAAAAATTAGGGTTTCGAACAAACGCTCCACGAATCACCATTTTGAACAAGTTCAAACACAAAATTATGTTGATTCAACAATCAACATCCAAATTAATAATATTCGATAATTCACCAATATTTTTGATTAATATTTTATTGGGTCACGACACCAGTAAATAATTCGTCGAATTGAGCAACACTTGCTCAGTTGCCCGAATATTGATCCAACCATCAATATTCAATAATTCATCAGTAGTTTGTCGAATTGAGCAACACTTGCTCAATTGCACGTCAAATTACCAATATTCAGTATTTTGTTGAATTGAGAAACACTTGCTCAGTTGCATGCCAAAATTATCAAATTCGTCGAATTGAGCAAATACTTGCTCAGTTGCTCGTCAAACTCTTAATATTCAGCAATTCGTCGATTGGAGCAATACTTGCTCAGTCGCTCTGGTCAGTAATTCATTGACATCTCAGAGAACTACATGTTTAATCCATGAATCGTTGAGCATTCACCATTTATGCTCGATTCAACAAACCTAGACCCCATTGTCTAATTAGTCAACAACTGACTAACTAATACACGTCTGCCTTGCAGACTCCACGATTCGTGAGAAATCAATCACGTCACAAATGGGGGATGTCACTTAGGGTTTTGATCTGGCGGTCTACGGCACGTGGATTCATCCACAACGAGAAATGTGTGTAAGTAGTGTAGACGGTTGAAGGAGTTAGCAAAGTAGTGGGTGCACGATCAGTCAAGTCTCCACACGACGTGGAACTGACTTTACCACGATCTGTTACTTTCCCCCTCTTTCACTCAAGAAACCGTCACACTTACAGGGATCAGTGGTACATCATTCTTGCAATATAAATAAGTCTAAATCGAGGACATCAAGATATCATCGATTATCATCATTATCTGTCAACAACTCGATACAAACTTATTCACGGAACTCAACTTCAGCAGTTCAGCAATATTGCAGAAACCTTCAACACACCCACAATCCTTGATCATCACTGATCCTACACAATTCTCAGCTTCCCTCCTACAGATCAACCCATCTCCCTCTTTGCGACCGAATTGACTCTGGAACTGCCATTGTCTTGGTTTAGGCCGGAGTCCTACAGATTGATTTCCCGAATCTAAGCACCCCCTTGCAGCGGTGCATCTGTGTGAGGTTCGGCAGTTTTCTCGGTCGAGGAGTCTCGACAACACGCTTGACTCTCCACTTTCCTAGAAAACCAACAAATCGCTTTTCCTCATCCACACCGACCTTTTGTTTGTTGATTTAAATTGATTGACACTTGGATATTGGTCTTTGGTACCATCCAAGTTATCTCTCTAGTATTTAATAAAGACTCGCAGATTTCTATTTTCTTGAGTATATATCAAATCGAGAGATTGAGATATAAACTCTTTGATATAATTTTTATCTAGATTGAGTCTGACTGTCTAGTTGATTCTCTAGAAAGTATATTGGAGTTTGTCCATACAGATTGCTAAGTGAAATATTGGGTGTGGTTGTTATACCCCCACTTTTTCACTTACTACCAAACACTCTGAGATAGTGCAAGTTGGGTTTTCTACCGTACCACAACTCATAAGGAGTGTTTAGGGTTTTAGACCGTAGGTAGACACGGTTAATCAAATAGCATGATGTGAAGACAGCTTCTCCCCAAAACCTTAAAGGTAAGTTTTTGTTATGGAGCATTACCCTGGCCATTTCCTGAATGTTTCTGTTTTTTCTTTCTGCAACTCCATTAGCTTGAGGAGTAATGGGTGGAGAATATTGTTGAATAATTCCCAGTTCGTCACAAAATTCAAACACCTTAGTGTTCTTGAATTCAGTTCCACGATAGCTTCTAATTTTCTTTAGTTTGCGACCTTGTTAGTTCTGGATTCTATTAACAATAATCTTGAATTCATCAAGCGTTTCATTCTTATGAGATAGGAACGCAACCCAAGTGAACCTGGTGTAATCATCTACCATAACCAAAGCATACTTCTTACCAGCAACCGTGGGTTGTTGAATTGGTCCGAAGAGATCCATATGAATTAAATCAAGTGGAGCTTTAGTGAGAATATCTCGAGATGATTTATGGTGAACTTTCGTTTGTTTACCCTTTTGAAAGGCACCACATACACCTTCAATCTTTGCATTGATTTTGGGAACGCCTCTAACAAGTTCTTTGTTAATGATCTTAGTTAGAAGACGATAGTTGATGTGACCAAAACGCTCATGCCAAAGATGTGTAGATTCCACCTTAGTCAAATTGCAACAATTGCTGAACTGAGTATTCAGAAGATAACAGTTGTTTTTACCACGAGTTCCCTGAAAAATTACTTTCCAAGTTTTGTATACAATGTCACATCCATTTGCATTGAAGACAACTCGATGGTCTTTGTCACAAATTTGACTAATAGAAATAAGATTTGCAGTCATACCTTTTACGTATACTACATCATGGATTTCAGGAACGCCGGGTAGTTTGATCTTCCCCTTCTTGCTTATGTAGAAATAACTCCCATCTCCAAATGTTACTGGTCCTCCTTCATAGTCGTTTGAAGAAACAAACCATGTGAGATCACCTGTCATATGTCTACTACATCCACTGTCAAGAAACCATTGAAAGCGTGATCCTGATTTTAAAGAAAAAGCTCTCATACTATTAGTACTTTCTTGTTTAGGGTTTCCTGATAGTTTTGTACTTCCTTTTAGAGAAGCAATAAGTTGTTTAGTTTTCTTATGAAGATTACTTGCAACTTTTAGACTCTTTTGGAAGGACATACAAGTATGTTGAAAGTGAAATGTGGAATCACAAAACAAACATGGGCCAACACCTTTAAGTTCGTCTGAGAAGTTCTGAGTCATAACAGATTTCACAACATCTGAACGTTGTTTATCATCTGATTTACGACTGTTCTTCAGAGAGGGATAACTGGAGTTATTCAGATCCACCAAAGGAATTTTGATAGATTTCAAATCCTTAAGTATTGCAATTTCTGCAACAAGATCAGAGTTGATCCGGATTTGTTCATCCAACCTTTTCTGGAGAATAACCAGTTTATTAGAACTTCTTCTACGATTGGTTTTTAAACCTGGTGAAGCGTTTCTAGAGACTTTACTGTCCATAGAGTCATATCGCTACAAACACAGACTTGTAAGGTCTTTAAACGTGTTTGCCTGCTCTGATACCAATTGAAAAAGCGGGGGTACAACAACCTCACCCAATATTTCGATTAACAATCTGTATGGACAAACTCCAATATACTTTCAAGAGAATCAAATAGACTCAATCTTAATAAAGTATATCAAAGATTTCTAAAATCTCTATTTCACAATGTAATCAGCAAATCGAACAGATAGAAATCCGTGAGCCTGATTATCATGTGAAATAAATTGAACGGTACCAAAGACCACTATTCAAGTGTAAATCAATGTAAATCAACAATCAAAGGTTGGATATTCTAATTGATTGATCTTAACACACAACCTGTGATATTTCAATTATATAACAAAATATAATGCGGAAAACAAATAACACAGATGCCAGAATTTTGTTAACGAGGAAACCGCAAATGCACATAAACCCCGGGACCTAGTCCAGATTGAATACACACTGTATTAAGCCGCTATATACACTAGCCTACTACAAACTTGAAAAAGTGGGGGTACGACAACCACACCCAATATTTCGCTTAGTAATCTGTATGGACAAACTCCAATATACTTTCTAGAGAATCAACTAGACAGTCAGACTCAATCTAGATAAAAATTATATCAAAGAGTTTATATCTCAATCTCTCGATTTGATATATACTCAAGCAAATAGAAATCTACGAGTTTTTATCAAATACTAGAGAGATAACTTGGATGGTACCAAAGACCAATATCCAAGTGTCAATCCATTCAAATCAACAACCAAAAGGTCGGATATTCTAATTAATTGAACAACGCACAACCTGTGATATTTCAATTATATAACAAAATATAATGCAGAAAAGAAATAACACAGACACTAGAATTTTGTTAACGAGAAAACCGCAAATGCAGAAAAACCTCGGGACCTAGTCCAGATTGAACAAACACTGTATTAAGACGCTACAGACACTAGCCTACTACAAACTAACTTCGGTCTGGACTGTAGTTGAACCCCAATCAATCTCACACTGATCCAAGGTATAATTGCGCTTCTTACGTCTCTGATCCCAGCAGGATACTACGCACTTTATTCCCTTAGCTGATCTCACCCACAACTAAGAGTTGCTACGACCCAAAGTCGAAGACTTTAGTAAACAAATCTGCATCACACAGAAAAATCTACGATAATAGATAAATCTGTCTCCCACAGAAATACCTACGAGTTTTGCTCCGTCTTTTGATAAATCAAGGTGAACAGGAACCAATTGATAACCTGGACTTATATTCCCGAAGAACATCCTAGTATTATCAAACACCTCATAATAATCTTAATCGACGCGGCAAAAGAAGATATTGTGGAATCACAAACGATGAGACGAAGATGTTTGTGACTACTTTTATATCTTGCCTACTCGGAGATATTAATCTCAAGCCAATTGTTACGATTGTACTCAACACGATAGAATCAGTAAGATCGGATCACACAACTACAAGAAAGTAGTATTAGTCTGGCTTCACAATCCCAATGAAGTCTTCAAGTCGTTAACCTACAGGGTCTCGATAAGAAACCTAAAGCTAAAGGAGAATCGACTCTAGCTTATACAACTAGTATCACACATGAGGTGTGGGGATTAGGTTACCCAGTTGCTAGAGTTCTCCTTTATATAGTCTTTCAAATTAAGGTTTGCAATCAATGTTAGCTTAGTAACAAAGCATTCAATATTCACCGTTAGATGAAAACCTGATTAGATTCAAGCTAATATCTTTCAACCGTTGGATCGAAAACTTAGCTTGTTACACACAAATGAAATGCACGATTTTAGGTTTGTGTAACCGTACCCAAACATGTACATTTGTTGGTTCAACAATAGTTAACCAAATAGTTAGTCGTACGAGCACTTTCATATCAACCATATTCTTCTTCACCATAACTAGTTCAAATGACTCAAATGAACTAGTTAGAGAGTTGCTCAATTGTACAAATCTTATAGAAGTATACAAGCCACAATTGAAGCAAATATGATTTGATTCACTCGAATCAGTTCATGTACTTTATAGCCACGGTTTGCAAATGCATTCCTTAGTTAATATAAATATAAGTTCACAAATGATCTTCTTTAGATATAACCAACTCAAGTACGCGGACTTAGTTCGTGGACTTAAGTTCCCGGAAGGAGTTCACAAACTCCAGCATATTTTCTCGGGATGAGAACCTCCGCCAGTTCGCGGACCGAGTTCACAGCTCTTGTTACGGTTTTCCTGATCAACAAAGTATGCATACTTTGGTTCAAAGAATAAGGACTTATACATATATGTGTTGCCACACAATGCTTATATCCAAAAATGGTTATATAATATAAACTCTCATTTTAATCATTGAAACATTTTTAGAGGACGTTATATAGTTGTTATTCAAAAACCATTTTTCGTAAAAGCAATTTTCAAAGTGATCGAAACATAACATGACTTTCGTCACTAGGTAAAGATGAACTTGGCCATAGTGAAAGCTTACAACACGTATTTCGAGAAATAGATAAGCGAGATAAACTCGGCTCGAAATAACAAATGTGTACAATCAAAGTCTATATAGCAAAACGACTTTTGTCTCAAGATAGGAGATAGAGTAGATAGACTTTTGAGTGATAGATAAGTTCAAGTCTCCACATACCTTTTAGTCGATGAAGTTCCACCAGTTCCTTGAGTAGTTCTTCGTCTTGTATGATGATTGCCATGGAGTTCTTGAGCTCAACTACACTTACTATCCTAGTCCGAGACTTAGCTATAGTAGACTAGAAATAGAGATCATAGTTTTGATCACTAACATTGACAAACATGCTTGAGATAGCAATGAATGCGAGTTCGACCGAGCAGTGCTCTAACATAATGTTCCATATTTGAGACTTGACTTTATCAGTAAAGAGGAGAGACCATTGCAGAAGTAATGAAACTGCATCTGCAGACATTGTAAAGAACCATTTTAGCTTCTCTATATAATAGCCCCATATATTTTTTGCAAACTCACAATGAATGAAGAGATGATATGCAGTTTCTGGATCATTGCAAAAGAGACAGCTTTGTGGCACATTTACACCCTTCCTGAAAAAGCGGGGGTCTAACAACCACACCCAATATTTCGTTCGGAAATCTGTATGGACTAACTCCAATATATTTCCAAGAGAATCAACTAGACAGTCAAACTCAATCAAGGAAAACATCCAATAGTCATATCTCAATTTCTCAATACAATCTGCAATCGAACATATAGAAATCTGTGAGACCGATTTATATGAGAAATAACTTGAACGATATCAAAAACCAATGTTCAAGTGTCAATTGATTTCAATCAACAACCAAAGGTCGGATTCATCAAATTGATTGAACTACGCACAACCTGTGATATTTCAATTATATAGACAATATAATGCGGAAAAGAAATAACACAGACACCAGAAGTTTTGTTGACGAGGAAACTGCAAATGCAGAAAAACCTCGGGACCTAGTCCATATTTGAACACCATGCTGTATTAAGCTGCTACATACACTAGCCTACTACAAGTTAACTTGGGACTGGAATGTAGTGGAGACCTAACCAAGTCTCGCACCGATTAAGGTACAGTCGCGTTCCTTACGCCTATGAATCCCAGCAGGACTCTACGCACTTGATTCCCTTAGCTGATCTTACCCACAACTAAGAGTTTCTACGATCCAAAGTCGAAGACTTGATAAACAAATCTTTCTCCCACGGAAAAGTCTATTCTGATAGATAAATCTGTCTCCCACAGAAATACCTACGAAGTTTTTGTTCCGTCGTTCGATAAATCAAGGTGAACATGAACCAATTGATAATCCGGTCTTATATTCCCCAAGAACAGCTTAGAAATATCAATCACCTCAAAATAACTCAATTATATGGTAGTAGAACAAGTTATTGTGGAATCATAAAGAATGAGATGAAGAGTTTTGTCATTACTTTTTATATCTTACCTATCAGGGATAAATCTCGAGCCAACTTTAGAGAAGATAGTACTCAATACGATAGAACAAGTAAGATCAGAATATCCAACTACAGAGAAAATAGTTGGATCTGGCTTCAAAATCCCAATGAAGTCTTAAGTCGTTAATCTATAATGGTTTTAGGAAAAACCTAGGTTAAAGGAGAATCAACTCTAGTACGCAGCCAGTATCACACAAGAGGTGTAGGGATTAGGTTTCCCAGTTGCTAGAGTTCTCCCTTATATAGTCTTAAAATCAGGGTTTGATAGCTTTGAAACAAAGCAATCAATATTCATCGTTAGATGAAAACCTGATTTAAGATTCAAGCTAAGTTTGCGAAAAAGCGGGGGTCTAACAATCACACCCAATATTCGTTTAGGAAATCTTTATGGACTAACTCCAAAATAATTCCAAGAGAATCAACTAGACAATCAGACTCAATCAAGGAAAAAACATCCAAGGGTTATATCTCAATTTCTTAAATAAATCTGCAATCTAACAGATAGAAATCTGTGAGCCGGATTAATATGAGAAATAACTTGGATGGTACCAAACACCAATATCCAAGCGTCAATCAATTTCAATCAACCACCAAATGTTGGATTCACCAATTGATTGAACTACGCACAACCTGTGATATTTCAATTATATAGAAAATATAATGCGGAAACACAGACACCAGAATTTTGTTAACGAGGAAACCGCAAATGCAGAAAAACCCTGGGACCTAGTCCAGATAACACACACTGTATTAAGCCGCTACAAACACTAGCCTACTCCAAATTAACTTCGATCTGGATTGTAGTTGAACCCCAATCAATCTCACACTAATCCAAGGTACAGTTATGCTCATACGCCTCTGATCCCAGCAGGATACTGCGCACTTGATTCCCTTAGCTGATCTCGCCCACAACTAAGAGTTGCTACGACCCAAAGTCGAAGACTTTAATAAACAAATCTGTATCACACAGAAAAGTGTACGGTAATAGATAAATCCGTCTCCCACGAATATACCTACTAGTTTTGTTCCGTCTTTTGATAAATCAAGGTGAACAGGAACCACTTGATACACCGGACATATATTCCCGAAGAACAGCCTAGTAATATCAGTCACCTCACAATAATCTTAACCGTACGGTAGCGGAACAAGATATTGTGGTATCACAAAGAATGAGACGAAGAACTTTGTGATTACTTTTTATCTTACCTATCAGAGATTAAATCTCGAGCAAATCTTAGAGAAGATAGTACTCAATACGATAGAACAAAGTAAGATAATAACAGGCAACTACAGAGAAAATTGTTGGCTCTGGCTTCAGAATCCCAATGAAGTCTTTAAGTCGTTAACCTATAATAGTTTTAGGGAAAACCTAGATTAAAGGAGAATCGACTCTAATCGCAACTAGTATCACACAGTAGGTGTGGGGATTAGGTTTCCTAGTTGCTAGAGTTTTCCCTTATATAGTCTTCAAATCAGGGTTTGCAATCAATATGTTACCTTGGTAACAATGCATTCAATATTCACCGTCAGATGAAAACCTGATTAGATTCAAGCTAATATATTTCAACCGCTAGATTGTCTTAGCTTGTTACACATAAATGAAATGTTCCTTTATTTAGATATAGGTAACCGTACCTAAACGTGTATACTTAGTTGGCTCAACAATAGTTAACCGAAGTTAGCCATATGATCACTTTCATATCAACCTTGTTCATCTTAAGCACAACTAGTTCAAATGACTCAAATGAAACTAGTTATAGAGTTGTTCAGTTGTTTAAAATCTCATAGAAGTATACAAGACACAATTTAAGCAAAATCGGTTTTGGTTCACTTGAATCAATTCATGAACATTATAGCCACAGTTTGCAAAGATCGCATTCCTTATTATATAAATCTATTTTTTCATGAGTATGTAAACATACATAACCGATTTTAGAACTTAACCCGCTCATGTATGCAAACAGGTACGCATAACTAAGTTCCCGGACTTGGTCTTGTTCGCCGTATGCAAACGGGTACGAATATTTTCGTTCATGACCGAACTCAGTTGAATCAGTACGCATATGTGTATGCATACTATTGTTCCCGTACTTCAACTGTTGAATCAGTACGTATACAGGTACGCATACTAAAGTCCCGGACTTGGAATACTCTTGCAGCAGTTAGCATACAAGTACGCATATTGTGCTATATCCAATCAAAGGTTAATTGTTCTAAACTCCCATTTCAATCATTGAAACATTCTTGGCATACGAGAATAGTTGTCTCACACAAACTATTAGCTTCAAAGCAATTTTCAAGTGATCAAATGATCAATACGAAACATTCCGAGTCTACATTAAATGACTGTCTCACACAAATCATGTAAGATGTTACTAGGCGATTTTCACATGATCATCTTTTAACTTTCGTCAAGAATAAAAGATGAACTTGGTTAAAGCGAAAGCTTACCAACACATATTTCGAGAAATATGTAATCAAGCTAAACTCAGCTTGAAATATCAAATGTGCATAATGTAAAGTCTATATAGCTATACGAATTTTGTCTCAATAGGATATAGAATAGAAATAGACTTCTGAGTGATAGATGAGTTCAAGTCTCCACATACCTTTTGTTGATGAAGTTCCACAAGCTCCCCTCAATAGTTCTTTGTCTTCAATCGATGAACGTCATGAAGTCTAAAGCTCAACTACACATTCTATGATAATCCGAGACATAGCTATAAGTAGACTAGAAATCAAGACTTATAGTTTTGACAACTAAAATTGACAAACAAGCTTTGCGAGTTCGACCGAGTAGTGCTCTAACACTATATAATAAATAAGTTTGATCTATCAAGGATAACTACACCGTTAGTTAACCAAATCAATAATCGAAAACCAAAATAACAATACGATTTAGTTTCCCACCAATGGTACTACTAAAAGCTTCTTAATCCCAAAGAATATTTTAAATGAAGGTCATGAAAGAGATTTTCCCTAATTAGACCACTCTTCTTTATCAACGAGTGGGCTTCCCACACAAATGGTTAGGCAATGTGTTCCCAGATGAGTTTGTAAGAACACAAGCTCCACTATTTATACTGTAAAGACCCAGGATTGATTGTACAACAAATAATTACCAAATCCGGAGCTCCTAAAGATATGCAATAAATGTTTATTTTCGGTTTTGACAAATTTCAACTATAATCCAACTGTGATACCAAAACCCCTCTTGGGTGATAACTAGTATTAGCTAGCATACAACATATAATTTACTAATATAGTAACAAGAGATATGTTATCCTCTAGGATATGGAAAGTATATAAATTTGAACACCTAAAGATATCATAATATTTTGGTTTCGGGACTTCACCTTGAGTATCAAATAAAATAGTTGACCATTAAGCAATAAGAGTTTAACACATGTTCAAATCTCTATGTCGACATCTTGTGAACTTTCCTTTTTAACCAAACTATATTTTCGATATCTACGTAAACCCTAAGATAGTATATAAATAGAAAATGCAATTTTTGGTTATATGGCATCTAACCTACTAGAGATACATATGATCGGTCTTGATAGAGATCGTACTTGAGATCCTTGGGATCGGTCATAGTAGAGATCCTTGTTAAGAAAATTGGTCCTACTAGAGATCCTTTTAATCACTATATAAACTAGGAAACAGATTTTGCACGTCTACTTTCTTAAACTATTTAATTAAACATAACTCCAAGGTAAGGACTCAACATGATGTTTAACATAACGAACCATCAATTGGCATTATAAATAAACTATACTTTGTAACTCCATATACCAAAGTTGTATGAAGCAACTAGTATCTTTCCTTGACACTTTGATCACATTAAAATGATCAAGTCATTGATATATGCTATAAACTAACTTGAGAAAATGTAGATATAAATGGAACAAGTCAAGTCTGGTTTACTAAAATCGAACTGAAGAATGATATGTTTGTAGATGTCGAGGTTCTTCATGAGTAACAAGAGTGAGTCCCAACATTTCTATGTTCCTATTTGAATCTAACAAAGTCGACTCCAGTAATCAAATCAAGCATCTTCGAGTTTTGGAACTAAAAGATGACAAGCAAACTTGACATACTAGCACTTTGTGGGGTCAAATGAGCACTTCTGTAAGAATCTCCCATGTTTTCAATTTTAGTAACAAACTCTTTACATATAGAAATACAAGAATTCCAAGAAAAAGATATTACATTATATAAAATCTCCTGGATCTATCTTCATACTCTTGATTCCAAGTTATAACAGCATTGTTGATGGGTGAAAACGATTTGATGGTTTTTTAGGAAAGCGGAGACTCGAGCGTGCGTGCGGAGACTCCTCGACCGAGCAAATTGCCTAAACCTTTTGCAAACAGATGCACTGCACGAGAGTGCTTTAAGTTCGAGAGATGAATCTGTAAGACTCCGGTCTAAGCCAAGACAATGGTCGTTCTAGAATCAATTCAGTCACAAAGAGGGATAAGAGTCGATCTGTAGGAGGGAAGCTGAGAAGTGTGTGAGATCAATGATGATCGAGGATTGTGGATGTGTTTGGCTATTTCTACAAGTGAATTGTTGAGTTCGAGTAAGTTCTAATTAATTGATTGAATTCTGCTCTGTTGAGTGTTCTTGTTCAGATGAGAATTCTTAGTCGTTCAATCGTGGATCTAGAAACTTATTTATATTGCAAGAATAATAGACACATTTATCCCAGTAAGTGTGACGGCTGCTGGAGTGAAAGAGTGGGAAAGTGGAAAATCGTGGTTAAACCAATTCCACGTCGTGTAGAGACTTGGTTGATTGTCCATCCACTACTTTTCTAACTTCCTCAACTGCTTGCACGACTTACTCACATTTCTCATCGTGGATGTACACACGTGGCGTAGGCCTCCATACTAAAACCCTCATGAATATCCCCCCATGTGATGTGATTGATTTCTCATGAATGTAGAGTCTGCAAGGCAGACTTGTATTTAATTATTCAGTTGTTGACTTGACTAGACGATGTGTCTTAGTCTTGCTGAGTCGAGCATGATTCACGAATGCTCTATGATTCATGAATTGAGCATTTCTGCTAGGACAGATGTATAGACGTTGTGTCTAATGTATTTATGAAATATATGCCTCAGTTGAGACATTGATACTTTGATGATTTGGATATGAACGTCGGTCTAATGAGATTTCTCGATTATGGACCCGTTGATTGAAAATGTTGTTGAGCACTCGTATGTGTCATGAATTGTCGAATGACATAGAGATATTACAGTCGATTGACGAATCAAATATTGGTTGATGAACCAATGAGATATGATAGCTGGACAGTGTAGAATTCTCGAATGTTGATAGTTGAATTAACAAGAGAAATATTGTTACTCAAATATTGATAGCTGAACCAACATGAGAAAATATTGTTCGGCTGAGCAATTAAATATTGATAGTTGAATCAATATTGCTGATCTGATCAAATATTATGAATTTGGGCAAGCATAGCTAGTTTGAGCAAATATTGCTCGATCAATGAATTATTGGTAGCACGACCAAATAAAATATTAATTTAAAATACTGGTAGCTGAACCGAATATAATTAATTAAAATGTTGATTGCTGGATCAACATAAAATTATTGGTGTTTGCACCTATTCAGAATTATGCTTTGCATAGCATTAGGATCCAAATGCTAATTTTGATAATCAATGAGTAATTTACTGAAAATCAAACAATGAATGAGGGGGAGGACCGTCTACATGAGATGATGGGACGACCATGTAGCGCCCGGGTACTCGAATGAGCATGCACCAAAGTCCTTTGTAGACCAGTTGGTGAAAGGATGATTAAATGCTCGTTTAATCATTATTAAAATAGTGCTCGTATAAGCATTAGGTGGTAAAACCTAATTATGGAGAGAAGAGGGACCGACCAAGGGGGTATGAAACCGTCCCTTGGTGGTCGTGGGACCAGATGATGGTCAATGGATCAAATTCCAAGTTGTTTGGAAAGAGTTTGAACCCAATATGAACTCCAGAAGATTAATTAGGTCAAAATCATCAAATGTGTGGGACCGGATTTTGCAAGCCAAAGGGGCGACCCTGGCCAACCAAGGTGGCATGCCCGTGTACCATGTTGCTCGTGGCTCAATTCTGAGAATTTTGATATATTATGGTATGTGTTCGAGCAATATTTTGGACTTTCAGAAGAGTTCGATCTTGACTGAAACTCTCAATTTTGCTTGAATGAGCAAGTAGTGTTAGAGCATAGCTCGGTTGAACCCACCAAGCGTTGGTATGTCAAGTTTGATTGTCATATTTTAGTGAACCAAAACTCATTTAAAGAGTCACTTGATTATTTACTAGAGTCAACTTCGTATAGATTAGATAGAAAGTTATTAGGATATGAGACATACAAGTATTACTCGAAGACTTGAAGAATGTGAAGAAGTAAAGAGCCACAACGATGACGTCATCCTTCCTCTTGAGGTTAGTAATATTTTGACTTGAACTGTTTCATTCCTAACGTATCTTTCAAGTCGTGCTATATTGAAAACATAACTGCGAAAATGTGAATGATTATACTATAGTTAGACGTAGTATTAAGGAATTATAATACGAAATATAACACCTATCTTTTGAAATTCGTATATAAGACATCGACATAATTGTATGAATTCTATTGTGATTATGTGTATGGTTATGGGTGAAGATTTCATCCTAGGAAACAATGCTTTACATTCGTTAAAGGAAGTACAATTCATAAACTTGTTTTGTGAATCGAAAGGGAAATCGCTAGGCTTATTGGCATTGTTATTCATTGCAAATCTTTGGATTACCAATATGTGTGTTTAGTATAATCGCTCATAACTTGTTTATGTATCATGGTAAAACTATTCACAATGCCTGACTTATGTATCAGTATGACTTTGTAATTGATGTGACCATTCCTAGTCATTGGGTAACCGATCCTAGAACTTGGTGGGACTAATCACAAGATGTGTAATCTATCCTTGTAGTAGGGTAACAAGTTTTAGTAATTGGTGCAACCGATCCTATAACTTGTACAACCGATCACAAGTAAGAACCATAAATAGTGGTAACCGATCCTGGTTCTTAGTTAACAAAGTTTTGGAAACTATTGTGACCGATCCTAGTAGCCAGTTGGAGGTAGAACCGAACTTGTGTTTGGTAGAACCGTTAAACCCATTAATGGTGATTGAATGTTTTTGATCAATCACATAGTTCTTGGAAATCAGATGAACCAATTCTAAACTCGTTTGGAAGTGTGGCAAATCGGTTCCAAGATTGTAAATATGAAAAAGGATTTACAAAGTAAAGATGTAGACATAATTTGAACATGTGCAGTAATTCTTATCTATTATTGTTCAAAGATATTCCTTAGTAACTAAAGGAGAATCCCGGTGTTGATGGTGGTTTTTAGTTCAGGGTTAAAATTGTAAAACCTGGCATTTAATATGCTGTCATTCTGCAAAGAGACAGAGTCATGTAAAAGTGATGAGTGCTCAACCTCTTCACTGGCGCATTTATTGAGCAATTCAATATATTCAAATGAAATTTATCCAGAATGGTGCATGTAGCAACAATCCTAGATATTCTGTAAATTTCAGCACCCTGCCTGTATTATCCAATTAATATAAGCTTCTTTGAATACTTTCTGTGCTATGTTCCCCGGCTGAACCCTTAATATTGATATGACATGACAATTTGTGTTCACTCGAAGCAGAGTAACATGAATTTCCCAAAGTATTAAGGTTAAGGTCCTTGCATAAAAGTACTCAATCGGAAAGCATACTGCTCTCTAGCAATAAATTTAAAGAACTCTGTGTCAACACACAGAATTCAATCAATTTTGTGATAATTCACAAGATTCAAATATCAACCTGATTAATTTGCAAAAATTAGGGTTTTTCGCCCTACGCAGTACATTAGACGCTGCTGGTCGAAACTAAGCTTATGCAAACTAGGCAATTGATCTGCCATGGATTAGTAGGCGCAAAATCCTACCCAAAATCACAAAACAAGGGATAAAAGAGGAGCCGCAAAAAAATATGAGCAGCAGCAAAGGGAGGCATGGCCATGCCATAGGCCAGCCGGCACCACCTGCAGATGGCCACACCCCCATGCTGCTTGACTGGCCCTCCTCTTTCCCATCGACCAATCAGGTCGCTTTAAATCTACCACATGCACATGAGTTGCGGCTGGGCCCATACTTTCCGGCCCTCTTCCCCATCGACCAATCAGGTCGCTCTAAACCCGCCATAGTATTAAAAGAGGCAAATTGCCTCAGATGGTCACGATGCCAATTGGCTTTCCAAAAAACCGCGCCAGTGTGCTAATGGCATGCCAAACGTGTCATTCCGCGCCAACATACTAATGGCATGCCGAATGTGCATGCCAAACGTGCCATTCCTCTCCAGCATGCTAATCGACATGCCAAACATGCCACTCCGCCGCAGCAACATGCCAACGTGCCACAATAAACGCGGGTATTGATCGTGGCCAATGCCATGACAAACTCCAATTAGGGTTTTATGATCAAAACACGACTTTTGACTCAGTGTCACTAGTCGAAACCCTATTTTTTTTGTTGTGGCTCAAATTACGCCACTTTGGCCTCACAACATGCCACGAGCCATGCTGGGCCTAGGAAACCCTAAGAATGGCGCCATGTTATGGCTACCCGTACTCGTCCTTACGCCTGTGGTCGTTCCCACCTTATGGATCCGCCACAACTCCTTTGACGCGGCCATGGCGCCATCTGCACAAAGAATGTCACTGTGCCGCGGCCACGTGCCATGCACGCTAATTAGGGTTTTGGCAGGCCAAATCCTAATTTAGGTAAGGTTGTTGCGCCAACCAAGCCAAGTAATGCTCCCTAGAGCATTAAGTCTGATATGGAAACTGGAACCAATGTTGCCGAGCCATATTTGGGTCTAACACCAATATGCCAAAATATAGCTGCCACGGCTACGCCAGGCGCTATTCGAGCCACTATGCCACTGGCATATGCCAACCATGCCGTTGTGCCACTGGCATGCGCTAAACGTGCCACGATGCCACCCGCATGTGCCAATGGCGCCACTATGCTATTATCAAATGCTAACGGAATGTGGCTATAATCAACGACCACCCTCTCATGTGAATTACAATCTCAGCCGTCCAAATTCGCCACAAAATTGACAGGCCTATGGCAAATCTTAGGCGACCAGCCAAGACAAGCCTAATAGCATCACACGCTATTCTCCTACTGCAAGTCTCCTGACTTTGACTTGCCACTCATGGCTATCTACTACTTAGTTGGCATACAATAAATCAGAATATCCAGGTCTTGCACACAAGACCTGCTCAGCAATCTGCTGCACATTTTCCACGAAAATACTCGAGACATCAAACATGTCACAAACTGGGGGATGCTCATCAGGGTATTGGTCTGGCGGTTTATAGCGTGCGGCGTGCAACATGCCCATTATAAGAAAGTGTCAGAAAACAGGGCAGTTAGTGGCGGAAAGAAGTAGTGGGTGTAAACTAACCTGTTTCCTTCATAGTGGGAACGTGGTTTCTGGCGTTTACATATTACCCCACTTCTCCATCACTCAATGATTCCCACTTTCTACGAGATCAGGGTGCGTTCAATTATGACTTGTATAAATAGGTTTTACCTATTTCAACCAAACAACACAATTTTGGTTAACAACAACACAAGTATCCAGAAAAACACCAAAGAACTAATTGCTTACATTCCGCAAGCCAGTTCCATATTCTGGTACAAGTCATAAAACAACCACACCTTCATAATTAACCATTCTGGTCTCAACACCTTATTTGCTTCCCTCCCTAAGACCAACCCTTCTCCTTCACTTTGTGACAGAAGCAAGACTGGAACGACCATTTCTTGATTTAGGCCAGGATTGTACAGATTGATCTCTCGAATCTAAAATACTCCCGTGCAGTGCATTTGTTTAAGGTTTAGATTCGTTTCTCATCAACACACTCAAATTAACCAAAACCAGCAGAAACAGTTTTTACACATAAACAATTGGTGACCACGGTGGGAGATTAAGTCTCTCGGTTGCAAAATCAATTTCTCAGGATTCATTCCGTTTTTTTCAATTTCGAAAGGGTGGTTTTAGATCCAATTCAATCACTAACTGAAGTTCATTTCAATCGCCAATTCCAACTTTCCATATGTATCCTGATTGTCTTAACCTTTCCAAAGCGATGAGCGCCCGGAAACCAACCACCATGGAAGGCATAACGAAAATGATAGAGGAGATGGCTGCAAACCAAGTTGATATTATCAAGCGGCAAAATGAGACGCTTCGTATCCTGAAGAGTATGATAAGCCGATTGTGGAAAGAGTCAACGAATACTTTCCCGAAGGATCCTACTGATTTCAGAGATGATGCAAAAAATATTGAATCTTTGCTAAGGTAGGTGCCTCTACCAACGAGGATGCCGACAGAACACGTAGCTGTATCATGCAAGATCAGAACGGAAGCAACAGTATACCAAAAAAAAAGAAAAAAAAAGATAAGCAACGAATTGAATTCCGCCGATGACAAAGAGCCAAAATAGTTTCACGGAGGAGACTCGCCAGGTGTGCCGCAGTATCTACAAGACAAAAGTAAAGAGCCGGCCTATGAATCTTTGTTGGAAAACCTTTATCTTCAAACCCTTGCAGAAGTTCAAAGAGTCGTCCAACAGTCTACATCCACAACTGCTTTACCGACAAAAGAGGCACTGAAGAAGGGGAAATCTGCCAAGATGCCTATGGAGATGAACGATGTGCCAACAAGGATCCAGCCCAGCCACTTCGAATCGCCGATGCAGGCCCCTCAAGTGAGATTACCTTTCGACAATACGGTGGAAGTAAACGGTTCATCCACGAATCCATGATTGCTCGAGCATCTATTTAGCCCTCAAAAAGAGCTTCATATCGAAACCTACAAGAATTTCCGACACAACAACCACTGATGCGAGAGAAGCGAGACTCAAAACATCCACGACTCTCATTGCCTATAAGAAGAGTTCTGGAGTTACTGGAAGTCTGGGTGCGAAAAGGAGCAGTCCAACTACCCCCGGTATGGCGTCCACCAACTGATCAAGAGATGTTAGATCCAAGATATTGCCACTATCACAGGTTTATCCATCATCATACCAGTGAGTGCAATGGTCTGAAGCTCATTGTCCAAGAAAAGATTGATTCATGGGAATTGCGCCTGGGAACTGAAGATTCTCCGCTCTACCGTGAATCGACATAAAGATGTTACAAAGACATTAGAAGAACGACTAGAGACTTCTCACGGCCAGACAATAAAGAATGACTGGGGACTTCCTGCGGCCATGATTGTGTCACACAACAAACTCGGATTTGCACCTAGAAAGTTCAGTTTCGTTGGGAGACCCTTAAGCGAGTAAGTTTTTGTCGAACATGGTTTGTGCAACCCACGTTTTGAATATGTTGGAAATCTGACGCAGGCATCAGTTCCATATTGACAACAAAAGACAATAACCCAATTGTTCTAAAATTTCATATCGCTCCCATTTTTCCCCTTTTTCATGCAATACTTATTATTTCCAAAAAATGGTTCCGCTACTTGCATTCAGAATTTGGATTCTAACATATTAGTTGATCCAAGTACCATTACTTTCAGAAAATTACTCACAAAACCATCCCAAAAAATAAACCAATTCAAAAAATCCTTATAAAGCAATCATCTATCAGTCCAAAAACCAGAAAATCAAACCATAAAAGAGGCGTCTTTTGCCTTCAAAAAAAAAAAACCTAAGAGGAGGAGGTTCAAGAAAATAAAAGCATTCAAGGGAAATCGTCCAACAACGGCTCATTCTTCTTGGAGAAAGCGTCCTTCATGTTTTGAAGAGCAACCTGCTTCAACTTCAGCTCCTGGGATAACCTCTCGATTTCCTCCTCCGGCTGGTTAATAAAACCCGCGGAAGGAACTCCAGCCATTTCAGTTTGCAGCTTTTGGATTTTGGAAAATCCTTCACAGAATCAGGAGGCGTTAAACTCGAAGTTCACACACATGTCCCGATGGAATTCCCAGCTTGAGACTACTTCTCCAGAGACGGTGTGGCCGGTCACGCTACACATATCATGAATTGAAGAGAGGGCTTCTTCCACGCGTCTAACCAAGGAGAAACGACCATTAATTTTCTTAGTTGTTGCGATGTGCCCATACTTTTCCCATATTTTGGTATATAGCTCCGCGTACGTAGCTGGCACACTGAATCCTCCAATCAACACATGACCCTCAAAAGGAGCCTCAAATTGAGGGTCGAAAACGGCACCTGCAGTTGGATGTGCAACTAACGAAGATCCTTTTGAAACGATTATGCCTGCGGCCATGGAAACGGTTTCCACTACTGGAGGCACAGCAGCATCCTCACGATGATCAATCTCCATCTCAGGATTATCAACGAGCGTGGTTTCCGTCGCAGCTACATCTTCATTGCCATGAATCTCCATCTCAGAGTTATCTTCAGAAGCGACTTCTTCCTGTAATATCACTAACTGAATATTTATTCCGTATAAATAAATAGTCCAAGAGGAAAACGTGTGAAAACTCACTGATTCACTTGTGGGCCCATTGGGATTGGAAGAGGACTCGCTGCTACGCTCCGGAGTGTTTTTCCCGTCACCGTCGGATACTGAGCTATCTTCTTTTTCGTTTTCCTCTTCACTGTCAAAAGGCTCAGTATCGCCAGATTTTTCTTCAGAAGGTGCCATTTTCTGACCACGTGCAAGTCTGGCGAAGGAGTTCATGTTGTCAAGACCCCGAGTTAAAAAGGGGAAGAGATGTTCAGTGGCGACAATACAAAATATTTACACAATTCGGCCAAGTCAGGAAGAAGATCATATGTACTTGCATGTTGGAGGAACTAAAGGTCACAAGGGTCGTCGAAGAGAAGCCACCTGCGCGACTTTTCGACCTTCGCTCCCTTTCCTGGGGACTGCTCCCACTTGGGCAAGAAGATTTCCTCTTTATTGGAGGAGGCTCCCTCAGCAATGGGTGCTTTGCTAAAATCTTAGAAGAAGACTTGCTGCATGGATCTATCACAACATCTTGCGCGAATTGATGAATGACGAGGAATTCCTCATGCCAGAAGACATTATATTTGGAAGTCGTCACCGGTTTTCGTTTTGAGAGCAGGTGATAGACACATTTTTGTGTCTAAATTGATCTCAATACTATATATTGTTGGCACTCGATTTCGTATTTATTTACAGTGTTTTTTTGTGTTTGTAGGTATTTTTGGGGAATAAACATTTTTGGAAGAATTGGCTTAAAAGTGTTAAAGGCATCCTCATTTCAGATAAGAGCACCAATCTTGTTAAAGGCACCCAGCAAATGGATAGAGGCGCCCTCTCCTTCTTCATTTTGAAACAGATTCACGGAATTTATGGGATATTTTAAAGATTCGAGGCAAAGATATCTTCTTGCCTATTATACAGAAAGTTTCCATATCTTGAAGGTAAAAGAGATAATATATTTATGAGTTGGTTTTTATTGAAAAGGAGAAAGAAAATCTGGGGTTTTATTTAAAAAATAAAAAAAGATAATATCCCTAGGATTTTATTCTAGCAAATAAAGAAGATTTGTGATAACGGAGAAAGAAATTATTAATGAGATATCTTTCATTAAAGAGAAGATCTGATGGAGTTATGGAAGAAGATTTTGAAAAGATGTTTGAGTGATGGGTTATTGTGTATAAATAGGGTGCTAGTAGGACCAAAAAGGATTATCGAGATAGGGGAGTTTTGGGAGAGAAAAATCATTGTTTTATTTTTCTCATTACATTTCATCATCTTGTAAACACTTTTTGAGCCATGAATAAATATTTTAAGTGTGTTTTCGACGTGATGAGCTAAACCCCAACACTGGGACGACGGAGGAAGACGAATTTCATACATGGGTAAAATTATTTAATTCTTTTTAAGACTTTTGCTTTAATTTTAATTGAAATATGATTTGAATTAATTGGTTGTCATTTAATTTGATGAGGTATACTTAGCTTAAATGTTTTGATACATCATGCTTAGGATTTATAACTAATCTTTTGAGAATCTACCTTGGCAAAACCAGAGTCCATGTTAATTTTATTCATTGAGCTTTAATTGTTGAGAATAAATAAATTGAACCCTATGTTATGAATTCGACGAAATCCTAGTCCCAGTAACACTCTTCATCCTGTGACAATATTTTGTGTATATTTTTTCTTTTCTTTTAGTTTATTAATTCTTAAATCAATTCATCAAGTCCGAGTGAACGACAACTCTATTTACCACTATATAAAATTCGATCAGCAGGAAGGGGAGGCTTTTATTTGGTGCAAAGACGTTGTTATCAAGAACAGCTGGCAACAATTCTTCTGGAGGCGTCAGCGGGCGGCGGAATGGGACTCCCTGATCAAAGCCCATATGCCGAGCAGCCCTGTCAATGTTATAAGGAACCACTTCACAAGATCCTCTGAAAAAAGATGGCACATATCCAGGTATGCAGCTTTGCAAGAACACGGTTTCTCCAATGCTCATATTCTCTCCGGCAGAATGCAATGTCATGTTCGAAGCGGAAGCAAAAGTGTCTGGTTGAACTATAGACGCATGGACCGGAGCCCATGGATGGAAGTTAATTGCATACGCGTTGTCAAGGAAATCAATGAGCATTGAGCCAGGTTTTGGACGCTTCTTCAACCAACGAAGTATCCTAGAGCCGTCATATGAATCAGGAAATGAAGTTATCGGATTAGAAGCATAATTTTTGAAATGCTCCCACAACCATGCTTGGAGAAAGGTGACATGGACATACGATTCTACCTTCATATACCCATTAGAAACATACATGTCCACTGGTAAGTGATCCAGATGGGTGTACAAGGAGCCAAGGAACAAACTACCGATGGGAAGAGCAACGCCTTTCGCCAATTTGATAACAAATTTGATGAGCTTCTGTCTTATCTCTTTCTTGCCAGAGCCATCATCAAAAATATCTCTGGATAACCACAGGGTTAAAAATGCAGCGACATGGAGCGTATTATCCGGTACCTGATTCGGCTCCGGCTCATCGGGGAACCATTCAGACACCCACCAGTTATAGAAGCACTTTTCCTCATAATCCTTGCGAACATATCCTGTCGACTTCTGACTAAAGTGGCGTGCATTTCTTCTTCTTCCACTGACAAGATGACGTCAAGATTCCCTATTATAGGAAGATTCAACAAAACGACTACACTTTCCAAAGTAATGGTCATTTCACCCCATCTACATATGGTTGTGTGAGTCTCCGGACACCATATGGAGATAAAAGTAATCAAACCTGCGGCGTATTTCCTAATTTGAAGTGTTGCCGATGTCATGACATCATTCATGATTTTCGCCTCAATCAGATTGGCCCTTACATGTCCGCGGCTTATCATGAATTTCATCCATTTATCATAAGAGCGCAATGGACTATGGAAGATCTTGAAGTCAATAGGAGAAGCTGAGTACTCTATCTTCTGAAGACAAAACCTTATTACACGCCCTGGATAGACTAATTGGACCTCTCCTTCATTCTTTGAGCCAGTCAGAAGGGTTGCCACATATTTGGGATGGGTCTTCATGACTGTGGAATACTTTGTAAAGAATTCCTCGTCCATGCTCGGCTTCTCTTTGGAGTTGTTAGCATTTCTTGATACGGCGGCAGAACCGTTTTCAGGTGACATCTTAACAAAAATTCCTTATGCTACTTTTCACCTTTGGATTAGCTACAACGGAGCAAAAAGAGAAAAGTTACTACTTTGAAGAAAACCATGCATGAAGATTTTGTCAAAAATTGGGTACAATGATCAAGAGCCAACAACAAATTCTCTTCGGGAAAATTTTCTTTGGCCACAGGTCATGGCACTCACGACCAAGAAGAATGGGGACTGATGCTCGCTTAAAAAAATGCATATCTTTCCGCAGGAAATATGCTCTCGGCCAAAACTATGTCTAGCCGCGGTAAATATGTTCTAGGCCAGAACTGTGTCTTGCCGCGGAAATTGTGCTCACGGCCAAATAAAAAAATAAACCTAAGGCTAGGTTTTATGAAGAAATGAGATGATGGCGGCCACCCTCCCATGCATGCTTACTTTGCATAATAATTGGCTTCGTTGCTATTAATGTTGTGGCTAACGCTACTAAAATACTACTAACAAAGAGGAATCATTCATATTGAAGTATTTTTACAAGTTCATGGAAGTCACGCCTACGGCTAGGGTTCACACCAACACAGAAGAGCAAACAAAAGGGAAGAAACGTTGGAATACATACCTGAAATATGCTCGCCTCCTTTACTGATGTTGTTCCTTCCACTGATTCGCCCACGATCGATACACCTTTGCTGCTAACGTGAAGACGCCGAAACAAAGCCAACAAACGAAGGAAAAAAAACTGATGCGCAACACCTTTTATAGGCGCAGCAGCGTCTTGAGAATTCGAACGGGAAAAGGAAACTGTCTTGGATTCGTGCACAGATAAGGGCAGCTGGGTCACCGAGCCAAACCCTGGGCCCAAAGTTGCAGCGTCAACATGGAGGCCATCGGTCAGAGAAAGATGATTGTCCCGTGGCGCCAACACTTTATAGCGCCAGCACCCTGTGGCCAAGCTAGAAGTACGCCAACACAAGGATCATAGACTGCTCATGCCCCTTTCCAAAGGTCAATCAAATTTTCCTGGTAATCTCCTCATGTCTTGCCCGTTCGATTCTTATCCTCGTCTGTCACCATCTCATGCTTACCCCGCAACAATGCCAATGTTACGTGCTAAGCATGAGACTTATTGTTGATGGTGGTTTTTAGTTCAGGGTTAAAATTGTAAAACCTCGCGTTTAATATGCTGTCATTCTGCAAAGAGACAGAGCCATGTAAAAGTGTTGAGTGCTCAACCTCTTCACTGGCACATTTATTGAGAAATTCAATATCTTCACATGAAATTTATCCAGCATGGTGCATGTAGCCCGGCTGAACCCTTAATATTGATATGACATGACAATTTGTGTTCCCTCGCAGCAGAGTAACATAAATTTCCCAAAGTATCAAGGTTAAGGTCCTTGCATAAAAGTACTCAATTGGAAAGCATACTGCTTTCTGCAATAAATTTAAAGAACTATGTGTCAACACACAGAATTCAATCAATTTTGTGATAATTCACAAGATTCAAATATCAACCTGATTAATTTGCAAAATTTAGGGTTTGCACCCTGCGTAGTACATTAGACCCTGCTGGTCGAAACTAAGCTTAGGCAAACTAGGTAATTGATCCGCTATGGATTAGTAGGCGCAAAATCCTACCCAAAATTAGAAAACAAGGGATAAAAGAGGAAATGCAGAAACTAGGAGCAGCAGCAAAGGGAGACCTGGACATGCCATAGGCCAGCCGGCGCCACTTGCAGATGGCCACACCCCCATGCTGCTCGATCGGCCCTCCTCTTTCCCATCGACCAATCAGGTTGCTCTAAACCCGCCACAGTATTAAAAGAGGAAATTGCGCCAGATGGTCACAATGTCAATTTGCTTTCCAAAAAACCGCGCCAGTGTGCTAATGGCATACCAAACGTGCCATTCCGCGCCAACATACTAATAGCATGCCAAACGTGCCATTCCTCTCCAGCATGCTAATCGGCATGCCGAACATGCCATACATGCCACTCCGCCGCAGCAACATGCCAACGTGCCACAATAAACGCGGTTACGTGCTAACTCACCTTTTTGATCGTGTCCAACGCCATGACAAACTCCAATTAGGGTTTTATGATCAAAACACAATTTTTGACTCAGTTCCATTAGTCGAAACTCTAATTTTTGGTTGTGGCTCAAATTACGCCACTTTGGCCTCACAACATGCCACGATCCATGCTGGGCCCAGGAAACCCTAAAAATGGCGCCATGCTATGGATACCAGTGGCCGTCCTTACGCCTGTGGTCGTTCCCACCCTATGGCTCTGCTAAAACTCCTTTGACGCGGCTATGGCGCCATCTGCACAAAGAATGTCACCGTGCCGCGGCTACGTGCCATGCACGCTAATTAGGTTTTTCGCATGCCAAACCCTAATTTAGGTAAGGTTGCTATGCCAACCAAGCCAAGTAATGCTTCCTAGAGCATTAAGTCTGATATGGCAACTGAAACCAATGTTGTCGAGCCATATTTGGGTCTAACACCAATATGCCAAAACATAGCTGCCACGGCTACGCCAGGCGCTATTCGCGCCACTATGCCACTGGCATATGCCAACCATGTCGTTGTGCCACTGGCATGCGCTAAACGTGCCACCATGCCACCTGTATGTGCCAATGGCACCACTATGCTATTATCAAATGCCAACGGAATGTGGTCATAATCAACGGCCACCCTCTCGCGTGAATTACAATCTCAGCCGTCCAAATTCGCCACAAAATTGACAGGCCTATGGAAAGTCTTAGGCGACCATCCAAGACAATCCTAATAGCATCACACGCTATTCTCCTACTGCAAGTCTCCTGACTTTGACTTGCCACACTTGGCTATTGCTACTTAGTTGGCATACAATTAATCGGAATAGCCAGGTCTTGCACACAAGACCCACTCAGCAATCTGATGCACATTCTCCACGAAAATACTCGAGACATCAAACATGTCACAAATTGGGGGATGCTCATCAGGGTAATGGTCTGGCGGTTTACAGCATGCGGCGTGCAACATGCCCATTATAAGAAAGTGTCAGAAAACAGGACAGTTAGTGGCGGAAAGAAGTAGTGGGTGTAAACTAACCCGTTTCTTTCATAATGGGAACGTGGTTTCTGGTATTTACACAAGAAAGTGCAACATACCCCACTTCACCATCACTCAGTGATTCCCACTTTCTACGAGATCAGGGTGCATTCAATTATGACTTGTATAAATAGGTTTTACCTATTTCAACCAAACAACACAAGTATCCAAAAAAACACTAAAGAACTGATAGCTTACATTCCGCAAGCCAGTTCCCCATTCTGATACAAGTCATAAAATAGCCACACCTTCAAAATTAACCATTATGGTCTCAACACCTTTTTTGCTTCCCTCCCTAAGACCAACCCTTTCCTTCACTTTGTGACCGAAGCAAGACTGGAACGACCATTTCTTGGTTTAGTCCAGGATTGTACAGATTGATCTCTCGAATCTAAAGTACTCCCGTACAGTGCATTTGTTTAAGGTTTAGATTCGTTTCTCATCAACACACCCAAATTTACCAAAACCAGCAGAAACAGTTTTTACCCATAAACACCCGGATCGAAATAAATTGAGAATCTTTTAATTAAGGTTTTTAGTTTTATATGCTTTTAATTTCCAGCAATTAAATGCATACCTTTAGAAAATAAAAATTGGTAATGTGCATTTACTAATTGGAGATTTTCTACTGAGATTTCGATCAATATTTGGACAGAGCATTTCCAGGAATTATGAAAACCGATTTTGGCTTTATTGCATATCTTTGATAGTATTCGGTTTTGGAAATTCCTTGGTGTCCAAACTTCCTTGGTCTATAAATATTGAAGTTTGCATTTCGAGCAAACTAATCCTCAGAGCCAGTAAAACTACCTAATTGTGTTGTTACTGGTGGAGCCGTCTATTCGGAGAGGAAATTACCTTAATTAGGCGAAATCTCTTACGACCACTCGTTTTAAAGACTTCTTTGGGATTAAGAAGCTCTACGAGTACCGTTGGTGGGAAACTAGACAATTGCAGTTTATTATTAGTTTTCGATTGGTTTGATTGACTAACAGTTGTTGAACTTTGATTGTACCTAATTTGTTTATGATTGAGAATCTTCTCTTCTGATATAAGATTCACTCAAACTAGATCGAAGTATCGACGAGGATCTTTAGACGGTTTATAGATCTAAAGACGTCTTGTGATAATCCATCGTTAACAGACTCCGTTCTGTGTGTGATTGATCACAAGAGATTCAAGTTATTTGTGTACAAGTGTTTATTGAAGATCTAACAATATTTGAAGACAAAGAAGATTTCTTATTTGAGTTTATAATCTTTGGTGTGCACAAAACTTGATCGGCTGGGGATCCAACTATAATCGGTTTATCTTTTGATACATTGGATTGATTAGTTGAGTAGATCGGCATCAATACATTTCTTTGTGATTGGTAGTATTGATTGCATAGTCTAAACAATTACTTTGGTAGTTGTTAAATAGATTGATCTAAGAACCCGACAAAGGAGTTTATTGGGATAAACGGATGTTTATGGGTGAAAACTGTTTCTACTGGTTTTGGTGAATTTGGGCGTGTGAGGATGAGAAACGAATCTAAACCCTAAACAAATGCACTGCACGGGGGTGCTTTTGATTCGAGAGATCAATCTATACAATTCTTGCCTAAACCAAGAAATGGTCGTTCCAGACTTGCTTTGGTCACAAAGTGAAGGAGATGGGGTTGATCTTAGGGAGGGAAGCGAAGAAGGTGTCGAGATTGTGAAGGTGTTGGCTGTTTATGACTTGTATCAGAATGATGAACTGGCTTGCACAAATGTAAGCTATCAGTTCTGCGTGTTTTCTGAATACTATGACAACACTTGGTTTTTTCCCGTCTGTGTTGGAAATAGGTGAAGGACCTATTTATACAAGTCATTGAGCGCAAACCTCATCTCGTAGGAAGTGGAGGAAGTGGAGTTATGGAGTAGTGGGGTCGCGCAAGTGATTTTCACACGATCACGTCTTTGCCCACTTTTACCATCATCGTTAACCGTCCATGCCTCCTGACACGTTCTTATGATGGCGCGTTGCACGTTGCACGCTCTAAACCGTCAGGCCAATACCCCAGTAAGTATCCCCCAGTTTGTGATATGCTTGATGTCTCGAATGAGTGGATCGTGGGACCCACAAGAAGTAGCATACGGGGCTAGGTTAAATAACTGAGTTATTTAGGAAATCGATATTCATGAAATATCGTGTATACTTTATGCATGTAATGCATCGAATACAATGAATATGTATGAAGCATCGTTGTTTTTAATCTTAACGGAGTAAGTCGCGGATTAAGCGTCTTAAAATAGCTGCATGCCCAACCATCTTCGAGTGATCGTTTGGAGGCCGCGTGGGCGGGCCATCCCTTGGTTGATCACTCCTTGTGGTAGAGTGACAGACGGTGATCACCAAGGTGCCTCATTGGCCGTTTAACTCTTAGCTTAGGTTGTCCGACCAAGCTGGCAAAGTTGGACGGACGAGATGATCTGCGACACATGTTTGTGACCGTTGATGGATTTTTGGGTTTTAAAGAGGTGCGCAAGCATCACTCTTTAGCTTGACCGAAATCAAGCATGGACAAAGTTTTTGGTTGGACCGACCGGGCATGCGTGTAGACGGCTTGCCGGTGTACAAGTCCATGCCAATCTGTCTCGCGGAGGTACGATCTAGGCCACTCAATTTTTCTGGCAAAGATGAATGGTCGTGATCAATTTGCGACAGAAATCCTTTGCCGCAAAGGATTTTAGGGGGGCACGGCATGCGATCTTTGGGCGCGCGTTACGAGGCACGCATGCGCAACTTTGGCCAAACGGTTTGGCAGGCTATGCTCCTCCTTTGGGGAGACCGACCGTGTGGGGCCCATGTTGGGCCGACGGTGAACTTATGTGTTCCTGCCCGGTGGTCCTAGGCGTGATCTAAGCCATCCAAACATGCTGGCGAAGTTGGATAGTTGTGATCGATTTAAGACGCTAGTGTAATTTTTGCAACCCTTTAAGCATCACATTAGCCACACTTCGAGCAAGCGTTCATTGCTCTAGGGCTAGGTCGTGAGAAAACCGATCAGGTGGGTGAGGAGTGGGCCCGCTAATGTGCATTAGCGCTTCACTGATCAATCGTGGGATGATCTAATCCGTCCAACCAGGCTGGTGAAGTTGGACGGTCATGATGATTTTAAGACTTCTTTGAGCGGTCTTGCTCGTTTGAGCCTTCCCCAAATCAACGCGGCCATCCCTCTTTGGGGCCGGCGTTTGACAGGCGTTAGGGGTATAGCGTGGTGTTCGACCGGCTAGGGCATAGGCGGGCCCGCCGGTGAACATCACGATGATTGCATGCTCCTGTTAGGGTTCGTCTAGGCTAGTTAAATTATGCGGTCAACTTGCGTAGCCGTGATCGTTTCTGAGACTGATACGGACAGTCCAGATTTCCCTTAGGAAATTATATCCCCGATCGGGCTAATCAAAGCACGCCGATACGATATTCTCTTCGTTAGAGAATGGTGTAGCATGTACGGGTATTTCGTGCATATCTCAATATCGACACTTGGAGATTCATGTTACTCTGCTGAGAGTACACACTCAGTCGTCATGCCGCGCCAATAATGAGAGTTCTGATGAGAACAACACAGGAAATACTAGGCAAATCATGCATTAATTAATAATGCTATAAATTCACAGAATATTTGGGATTGTTGCTACATGCACCATTATAGGTGAATTTTTGTATATTTATTGAATTGCTTCAAATAAATAAAGCGGAGAGGTTTTCTGCGCTCATCGCTTATCAAATGGCTTTATCCTTTGCAAGATGTCAGCATGTTAAATTTGGTTTTACAATTTTAGCCCTGAACTAAAATCCACCATCAACATTAAGTCCCCTGCCTAGCACGTAATGGTTGCACCATTACGGGGTAGGCATTAGATGGTGACAAATAAAAATAAAACGTATGAGACAAAGTTAGATATTACCAGGAGAGATGGTTCGGACTGTCCTTGGAACATGTCACGTTCAAGAGGCGTCCAGATAAGCGTTCCCCTAGCATGATATCGGTTTATGTCATAATCCTCGACTCTGATGTGGACGAGCCCTATCATGAGGAATATCCTTAAAAGGACACTGAAGCAATTTCTGAAAAAGATGTTGAAGCAGCTCCCAAAGAGAAAGGTGATGACTCGCAGATTTCTATTTGCTTGAGTAATAATTGAATCGAGAAAGAGAGATATAACTCTTTGATATACTTTATTAAGATTGAGTCTTATTGATTCTTTTCAAAGTATATTGGAGTTTGTCCATACAGATTGCTAAGCGAAATATTGGGTGTGGTTGTTGTACCCCCGCTTTTTCACTATTGGTTTGGGGAGGTATTCTACGTATCCTGACATTGTTTCTCCTGAAACTTGGACAGCTTCTCACAGGATGAACACCCGATGCTGACAGTGAAACTGATGTTCCCTTTCCGTCTTGGAAAGTCTGGACGACAACACTCCTTAGAATTCGATTGTTGTTACATTGAGTAGGAGGGTTTCAGGTAGGTGCATCTTCGTTCCTTCCATGTTGATTTTCTTGAAAAAATCCCATGTGTATAATCTTTGTTTTGTCAGTTTTACTGTTTTCAACAACGTTTTCTTTCGCGACGTTTCTGAAATAGGTTTTCTGTGACTTTTAATCGCGACGCTGCTGACACTTTCTGCAACTCTGTTTCACGATATTTCGGCAACCTCCAACAACTTTCTGGATCGCAACGTTTCAGAAACTTTCAGCAACTCTCTGGATCACGATGTTTATGCAACTTTCAGCAACTTCCTGAATTGCTACGTTTGAATAGGATCGCAACGTTGCCGAAAATTTCTGGATCGTGACGTTTGAGTAGCTTTCAGCAACTTTCTGGATCGCGACGTTTCAGAAACTTTCAGCAACTCTCTGTATCACAACGCTATCTGTTAAAAGACCTTCAACAACGTTTCAGACTTCTGCAACTTTTATCAAGCAAGTTGTAAACTTTCAGCAACTCTGGATCATAACGTTCTCTGCAAAAGGACCTTCAACAGCGTTTCAGACTTTCTGCAACTTTTCTGAAAACGTTGTGAACCTTTTTCTTCCTCTTCTTTCTCAGACGTTTTTAAAACCCTAATTTTCAAAAACACTTGGAGAGAAAAACTCTGCTCAATGGGAACACCATATTTTGCTCAAGTCCCCTTATTCGGCACAAAAGATATTGGTGCAAAAATATTTACCCCAAAACTCTTCGAGATGTGTGTAGATAGATTGAATCTCCGCCATAAATCCACTTTCTCCAAAAATCGTTGATGAAAATTGTGATTGATGCTGAAAAAGGTGGGGTACCTGCAAAGATACTCCAATGCTAAAGTTAGAAGGAGTTATTAAGCAGGTGATTGTGGAGAAAGGCTTAATAGATATTGTCTACCTTTTGAGTTGGATTTTGACCTCTATTTATAGGCAAAAACCCTAATCTAGTTCCATAATAACCCTAGATTTGTGGTCATCCAAAATAATCACATAAATTTGTACTTATCCTTTAATATTTGTATCTATCCATGAAGATCCATGTTTATCTTCAAAGATCCTTGTATATCTTGACAAGATTTGAGTCTATCTTGGAAGATCTTTGTCTATCTTCACAGGATTTGAGTATATCTTGGAAGATCTTTGTATATCTTCACAATATTTGAGCCTATCCTAGAACATCCTTGTCTATCTTCACAGGATTTGAGTATATCTTGGAAGATCCATATTATCTTCTCATGATTTGTGTCTATCTCCACAACATTTGTGTATATCTTGAAAGATCTATGTCTATCTAGTCAAGATTCACATCTATCTTGGAAGATCCATATTTATCTTCCAAGATTTGTGTCTATCTTGGAAGATCCTTGTCTATCTTCCAAGATTCGTGTCTATCTCCAAATGACTTCCAAAATAAGTCTTTTGGGCTTCAATAATAAGCTAGACCGGACTTCCAAAATAAGCCAACTGGGCTTCAATAGTAAGCCATGGATTTCTTTTATAAACTAACTGGGTTTCTACGATAAACCGAACTGGGCTTCCATAATAAGCCATGTGGGTTTCCACAACAAGCCCACGGGTTTCTACGATAAACCAAACTGGGCTTCCATAAAAAGCCATGTGGGTTTCCACAATAAACCCACGGGTTTCTACAATAAACCGTGTTTCGCCGTTATGGAATAGCTTGTGCGATACGCATGTGCACCGTTTTAATGGGGTACAAACATGTATATTAGCTGTAAAATTATGTACACATCAAATTTCGACATGTGTACAATTATGTACGCCTTAATAATTTACGCAAGTTTTTTCACATGTGCATTAATTTGTACACCCTAGTTATTTACGCAAGCATAAGCTTATGGAGACATTGTTATTTCTATAAAATCCTTTAACCTTTCAGGTTTGACTACTGTTATTTCTCGCAAAATCATGTTATTTCTTACAACTACTCTACAATATAAACATGCGCAATTTTTTTTTCACGGATTGCTTTTCCAAAGAGAATGTAAGTTTGTTACCGGTTACAAGTTATCAACAAGACCATTAACTACCAGTAAAAACACAGATCGAAAGAATCCCCATCTCCATAATAGATATCCCACTCTTCGATAATAGATTTTGACATTATTATATATAGAAGAATACATATATGCTTAGAAAAATATAAGAAAATACGGAGCGAAAGGAACTAACCATAGCTGCTGGTGCACCAGTTCAGGATCAATTTATTGTGATAATAATGACTATACTGAGGGATAATGTGTAAACAAGTACACGACAAGGATGCACACTGCAAACATAAAGAAGATTAAATTATTATCCAACGAACTTGAGCATTATTTTCACAAAAACATTTTTTATCTTAAACAGTTTGTGTATCAAGTATCAACCATCTCAAATATATAAATAGAAAAGTTCCTCTTTCCAGAACCACAAAGCTTCTCAATAGTAATCTGAATTTCAGAATAAGCCTAATGAGCTAACATTTCTATAGATTCGATTTCAGAAGTCATCTCGGTAGAACTTGAAAAATACAGTACGCCCATATTCATCGCAATCACCAACATTTCTAGTTCATTGTTATGCCCATATTATAAGCAACTATAATATGCATCACATAATAGCCAAATATTAAGCGCAAGACTCAACAAGGCAGTACTAGACGAAAGTCGAAAGAATACCAATAACTAACAAGAAAACATAAAACACTAGAATTAAGAAATAACAACTTTTTGATCAACATCGCCATAAAAGCATCTATTTTTTGTTCAAGTAGAATTTCGTCATGTTTTTGTTCAATCGTTCACATCAACTATTCCTATACAAATCATCGATTGGTAAGGTACATTCACAGAGGTCGATAAGTAACTGATTTGTGTTAGTGGTATGCGAGATAAACTGAATGCATATCGACCATTAAACACATGATGAGACAAGAAACGAGAACTTTATGTGAGAGTAGAAGCCCCAAAGGGGGAATCGTTAAATCTCATATTGGCTTCAGAAAAAGTTCGAACAACTCTAGAAATTTGACTATAAATGAACACAACAACTTTATATTTGACGAAGGTGTACAACTATGTATACGTTAAGAATAAACAGGTGTACAATTATGTACACATTAAGCCTCCCTACTGCAGTTGACACAACTTAAAAAATTAACAATCAAATTTATTGT
Organism: Papaver somniferum; assembly: GCF_003573695.1. Lineage (NCBI taxonomy): Eukaryota > Viridiplantae > Streptophyta > Magnoliopsida > Ranunculales > Papaveraceae > Papaver > Papaver somniferum. Next base: position 424,394 of record NW_020619159.1, on the reverse strand, counting down.
TTTCTAACAGTATTTCTCTTGTTGGATACACTGCAAAACATGGTCTATGGACTTTATACCGAGACTGTTGACGGTCGTCATCTCATTAGAGCTTATTTGTGTGCTTTTGGCACACGACACTAAAAAATTGGGGTAAGTGTAACCTCCTCTACATTATAATTAGATTAAATGAAAAATTGTCTTTTGTTCGCTAAAAATATCTTAACAGTGTTCATGAGAAAGACTGTAAGATGACTCATTTGTGCCAGGTGCCTATGCATATTGAGATTCATTAATGAGTGGGTATACAACTAAATGCACGATGGGTGTACAATTATTTGCACATTAACAATCAAAAGGTGTATAATTATGTGCGCATTAATGATAAATAGGTGTTAACTATTCCCAATCAATAACTTCAAGTTGATAATCAATAATTATTCCTAAAAATGTTGGGATATATACGTAACGGAATTTAATGTACACACTCTAATCATCAAGTTGAATTCAAAGAGGGCGAATTTACGAGGTGGTAGGAAAGTTATGTACCTCTAAGACAGGGGACTATCCATTATTTTCCTGTGACATCGTTGGTGTCTGCAACATCCTTTCCAATTTCTTATTTCTTGTACTCCCAAAGTTCTTAACATCGTTATAAGTTCTTCCCTGAAAATATGTCGCATTTCTTGCTCATTTGTTCATAAACCATGCCTGCATATCAGTTGGTCCAAGTTCATTTCACTTCATATTCATTTTGAGAGAGAAATAGAAAAAAAAAAACTTAAACATATACGTAACAAGAAGTTAGAAAAATTAACAAATATTTACTAAACATGTTTTACGCAGTTTTTTGTTTTTAATGTTTTAAAAATGAAAAAAATGTTTCTAAAAATAAACCGAACAAACCCTTATTGACACAGTAAAAGTACAAATATTTTACAAAATAATGTGTCTATTGTAGCTGTTTGTAAGTTATTTATCTGTCTAGTTGGAGGCTTGGGAAAATTGAAAATGAAGTATTGGAATCAGGTCCAATTCTCCTCATAATAACCATCATTAGTTTGAGCTCACTTTCTTCATATATGAAGTTTTGAGATGTTAGCTCTTCTATAATATATATCTGGCTACAGAGAAAAAACCATTGCGTACATGAAATGGAGAATACATAGGTACAAAGGTTACTACCTCGTACATTTAATTTTTTTCCCAAACAATTAAATAATATTATTCTAAGGACATCATTTCATTAGCCTATAAAACAAAGAAACACACGAGAAGATGCCTAATTCTACCAACCTTATGCCAAATAAATTTATAGTTGTCATCAGTTGGAGACACTCCTCTCTTGTGCAATACTGAAGTGGCATCAACATCCATGTAAATAGCACCACCAAGTTGCTGCGAGAGATAAATGTAAGTATTATACGGTACAAAAGTCGGGAAAGTTAAGTGATGCACATCATTTACACAACAAATTAATTAACTTCTTTCCACACTATTAACTAGTAATATCATGGTAAGGAGTTCGTTCCCACGAAGAGTAGGGAGTTTTAGTTGTTAAAGAGTAACCTAAAAGGGGTTTTTTTAGATTTTGAATCGAGCTAATTAATAAAAGAAAATAATAAAACTTTGTTGTAAACAATGAGAAGAAATATGACTAGGGAATCATTCGCCGTCACTGAACTGAAACTTAATTGAATACAAGTTATCTATTGTTACCAACCGTAGAATAGCAATAAGCTCTGCTATCCCCCGGATTCCTGTTGTCACTGGATACGGAAGCGCTCGATTACCAGTTTCTATTCAACTAACCCACCAAGAATAAACTCTCAAGGTGTAGATTAACCGAATGCTTTACACTCTGTGAATCAGGTTAATCCTAGCATCATACGCATAGGCTCGGCCCGCTTACTAGTGTTATCTTTATACACAATTGCTTAACAGAATCCCTCTGTCATCTCTTGCGATTTACTACTTGTGTAAAGAGCTGATGTGACAATTACACGTATCACATAACCCTAAACTAGTAGAAGAAATATCGATTGGTTAATTTAATTGATCACTTTAAATAACCCCTCAATATTCTTAAACATTAAAAATAATAAAGATCTATCTTACAAAAACAAATGGTTTTTGTAAAATCCCATGGTTGTGGATGAGTTTCTTAGTGCGATTAATGACCACCATTTGCTCTCAAAATTCAGAAAATTGAGAGACAAATCACGGCTAAGAATCTACCCATGTTTGACGCCCCATCCAACCGTCCACAATCACTCATCCACTATTATCTCTCCGTGCGTTATCAAAACCATTAATACCAGCACCAATTTAGGGCATCAATCTGCCTGATAATTGAGTTGCTTCCAATAATATTCTCCCCCTCCTATGATCCTCTATAGTTACGAATACAAAAAAAGCTTTGCTTTAAAGACCCAGTAATAACTTCAAACGTTACATGCAACAGGATCCTTTCAAAAATGTTCCACCACATAAACCCTAGACGAGGTGATCATCTTGCCCAGTTTCAGACGCATTCTATTTCAGCATTACTAGGTAATGGCTGGTTATCTTTTATTCCATTCTTTTGGTGATAGTTTGATTTGCTTTGAGTTTTAATAAGATTATTATTGTTCTGATGTAGGTTTTGATTGTTGGATTCAGAAAATCATCAGAGTTCCAAACATCTTAGGTAATTCAATGGCGTTTTTAAAATTTTGATTGTTAGATTCAATTGATTTTTTTTTTGATTGTTCATGAAGAGACCCAATGGTTTCTGGAATTTGCTCATGAAATCTGTAAATGAGTGATTATAAAATCTGTAGCCATAACTTTACCCCATCTATTTTTTGATTTCATATCATTCAAGTTAATTGATTACTTTGTTCATTCAATTGGTTTTTTTTTGGGGGGGTTTCTGGACTTTGTTCATTCATGTCTAGATTATGAAATCTGTAAATGAGTGATTATTAAATTTGTACCCATAACTCTAATATACTAAATTGAATACCTGAATTATTTGTTGAATTTGCAGGGTGATTACAACTGTCATCTGCAATTCAGCAGGGAAGAGAAACGAGAGATATGTTCAAAGTACAAATATTAACTCATGGTAACTTGAGTTGATGTCCATTATTCTTCATTTCTTTGTTTCTGGTGAATTACGTGGGAATTCCATTTTAATGTTTATTGTGTTTTGGGAATATACATTGACTTAATATCAAAGAGGGGAAACGTTATTACAAAATATGCACATAATCGGCTGCATGAGGCTGTAGTGACAGGGGATTTGACTGAATTAAGAGAAACAAAATTTGAATGGGTCTATAGTTCGAACTTTGATGTACTCATTTGTGGTTTCTGTAATAATTTATTTGTCTTACGCACAACACTTTACACTACATAATGTCAATGTTAGCACAAGACATATCTTTCAATTTTTAGCATCTTGCAATCGTAAATGATTTTTTATAAGCTTGGAGGAAGGTATGAGTTTGGACTCATGATTATGCCATTGAAGTGTTTGAGAAAATGTTGGAAAGAGATTCTTCACTGAGAAAGATTACCAATTGAAACTGAGTTGTCTAAGAAGATGGTTAATGGTACTGATTAGCCAGTCAGTTGTTCACTGCAACCATAAATGGTCATTGCAAAAGAGTTTTAATCACTCATGCCTTTAATCTCTTTTATGGGTTAGTGAGTGGAGTATTCTTCTAAAACATTTTCGTTTGCAGGCTTCTTATTAACAAAATTTAATCTTTGTATTCGATTCGTACTTCGCAGAATCTTGAAAGAGGTTACGCTTTATCCACGGTGCACATCTCAGCAAATGCACGGGTCATATTCAGTGTATAACAATAGTTTATACTATCTTGGATCAGAATATGGAATTGCATTTGCATTAGGTGTGAGAACATCCAACTGCACCTCATGAGTATTTGTTTGTTGGTTTTTCTTTGAGAAAACAATTCTCTTCAAAGAAATTGTAATATTAAGTTTCTTAAATGTGTATTCATTTCTAGAAAGTAGTTCTGATATGTTAATGCGGGCAATAATTGTACGGGTTGTTGTTGGATTCCAATCTGGTGTTTGTCTCGATACTGTATTGTTACAAACAAATACACAGAGTTGGCTCTTCCTCTGGACATGTAAGATTACTTCACAATACCTCGGTGTTAGTTGTTAACCATATCATTTGTGCTTATACAATAGCTAAATACCAGTCCTATCATTACAACAATATGCTAGGACGTCTATATACAAATTTCTTTACAACATAAAGTAGGCATGATTAGTTGTGGTAAAATTCATTGGTTCAAACTTCAAAGGTTGTCTGAATCTGTAATCTCATTATTAATCACATCGAAATATAGCACAAACATCAAGCTCACTACACATTTTCAAGTTGTTCTGGAAGTTCACCCTTGGGATTCTCTTATTATGCCATTGATTTTGATGATTTTGTTGTTTTTGGGTTATTTATGGCATAATGTCCAGCAAATCCAGGTTTTGGAAGTCATTAGAGTGGAGAACAAATTGAACATCCTAACGGTCGTGAACAAGATAGAGATGCTCAGTATCTTGATCTTGCTATTGGTTTATGTGCATGGAAGATAGCAGGGAAAATTAATTCAACGGTAGGAATTGCGTCCATTATAGATGATGCAGGATTTCGTTGGCTGCATCTGAGGAGCGAATCTTCATTTGGTCATATTTAATGGGAGAAGGGTCTGTGATGGCAGTACTGTACAAAATTGGAACTTTGCGACTTGAGTTTAGAATTTAAAGAAAGTAATTGTTTGTGGTATTAACATTTGATATCTACATTTTTGCTGAGTAAAATTATTTACAATTTCAACCACACTCATTTAAGTTCTTACAGGAGAATTTATACCCAGACTCAAACTTGTACAAACACCTACATCTCATGCCTCAATGTCATTCACGTGTGACTCACACGGTTACATAATATCACTCTTATCATGATACACACTCAGACACAATACATTTTACTGTGTTATTACATTTTACTGTGTTATTACCCTCCCTCAATCTCTAGTGGTCTTGAAAAAGAACACTTGAGATTGTACTCTTATCATGACACATACTCAGACACAATACAGTTTATTGTGCTATTATGTGGCGCCTATCAGGACGAAACCTGTACTAGCCATGTACAAACTTGAAGTCTCTTATTGATATGAATGTTCTGATGTCAAAACATCACCTTTAGTTGTTTGTTTTTCAATCACAACAGTGCATTTCAACTTAACCCCCACTTCCCTTATTACCTCTTCTTAAATCTCAAATGCTTATGAATTGAATAATGGGTGTGTAAGCAACATGAGTTCCAGCTTTTAAAATTTTAATTTTAATAAATACTGATTTAAAGACAAAAACATGATGGAATTTTGAAAGGTGGCTTTATGGTTAGGGGATTCCGGGGAATTACCTTTCCATACTCTGAATTGGAAACTTATTATAGGATTTATTTTTATTTTTATTTTTTGAAAAGAAACTTATTATAGGAATCTGTGAAATGAAAACTTGATAAGTTTACGTGTACAGTATGTTTATCATGTTTCATACAGGAATCACTTTTCCAGCAAATTTTTTAGGAAACTTATAGGATTATTAGTTCGCTTTTAATCCTAAATTCTATACATATACAATTTTAAGATTCTTGGGGTAATGCCAAACATGGCCTTTAAGCCTTTAAAACAACAAAACTCATGAGATTATAAAGTCCTCAGAATTGTGAATTCTGCAACCAAACCCACCCGATTTGGTAAATTTTGGCAATATGAAATGAGATTGCTAGGAGGGTGTGCAAAATTACACCGGGTGTGCCTTCCCATAGTTATGATAGTTTTGTTTTATATGGAGTTGGTACCTACTGTAACAATCTTCCTCCCAACTAGCCAACAAATATCCGATAAAAGAAAAAAGTAGGAACATACAAATTGAAAGGTTTATGGATTTTTATTAAGGATTTTTTTATAGCATTGCACAGTGCTCCCTGGACTATTCCTAAATCCATTTATTTAGGGTTTTTTGGCGATTACAAGAGTTCAAACCTCGACTTCAACAGTGGGAGGGAGCATGAGAACATCATACCACTTGATGGTTTTCTATTTATTTTATTTTACTAGGGATTGAACCATGCCATAACGAGCTTTTATGAAGCAAAATTGATACATTTATCGAAGTTTATACTTCGATCTATCCCTTGCCTCTAATAGGGTGGACCTCGGATAATTTTTATGGAGATGCGGGGCCCGGCCTCTATTAGAACCATGGGACAAATCGAAGTCTAAACAAAAATAACCGTCAAAACATGTTTGTCTTCTTTTTATTCTAAGTTTGGATAGGGATGACATAACCTTTCTTAGTTTTAGTAGGCTAAAAAAAGTAAGGTTTCACTATTCCCTCAAATATCTAGGGTACCAAAATCCTAACCTGGAAAAGTCAGTTACCTTTAAAATAGGTAATTTTCCTAATTTTTTTAACTTGACCCATTTTCACATTTATTTTTTAATTTTTCTATATTTTCTCTTTACAAACTTATTTTATAATAAAATTAATAATAGGTAAATCAATCGGTTTATAGTAAAATTAATTATTAGACAAACAAAATATAACATACACCCACAAGAGATTTGGTAGAAAAACAAACAACATCTTTGCTAAATTGTTTTATGATAATCCTAATTAAGTAGGAGAAAATTCTAACTCAGTTAAGTTTTATGTTGTCAAAGATGCCAAACACGAACTAAAGTTGTTTATTGAGGATATCCAGTTTTAACAAGTTTTCACAAAGAGATGTGACAAAAGTTCTTCAAAATTGTTAAAAAATAAATATAAACAAATTTGTTAACAAGAGCTACACGGAATTAGAGTCGATCAATAAACATTTACATATACTATCGGTATTTTTCTGTAACTGTCTTCGAAATTTAAGTTCTAGCACGTTTATTAGTTTAAATTCCATCTGAGTAAATTGTAGCAGTCATTTTATCCCATTGATATATTTTAAATACATCGATATTTCCCGGGCCGTTACGGCACGGGTTATATACTAGTAATCAACAATAAAATAAAACTTGAAATAAACTTGGTTTAAGAAATTAAAGCTTCATTGTTCAGGACTTTGAAATCATCCCCAATCAAAAAGAAATTTAACTACTAATAGCTAAAAAATGATAAGAATTAAATAAAGAAGAAAGAAAGAAATTGAAACTAAAAATAAAAGCTCACAATAAAAGTCACGGAACAAAACTTTATTTCTCTCTATGTGTTTTTGTCTCTAGCTACAAAAGAAATAATAAAAGAAGAAGTTGTTTTTCCCCTCTCACTCGACCCATATTTATATCCTTCGCATATCCAGCCGATCCACAAAAATCGTACGAAATAAAGATGTGAAGTTGGTTAACTTATCAAAACTTCCGATTCGGTGTGTGAGAGTTACTCTAATAAAGTACGAGATAAAGATGGGAAGTCGGTTAACTTATCAAAACTTCCGATTCGGTGTGTGAGAGTTACTCTAATAAAGTGCAGGCTTGCCTTCCGACTGGCTATCACTTCAGCAAGATCTATATGTCGTCATCTTCACCGTTGATCTTTTAAGCCTCCAATGCTCCGTAGTACACAAAATCAAGATTGCTAATAGGGAGGACTGGTTTTTCTTGGGGTGTAACAAATGCTAATAAGACAAAACATCATTTGCCATCGGGTTGGTAGTTGGTACAACCCAAGCAACCTAAGCAAATTGATACCCCACTAGCATCCTTGCCCAAAATCATCACTAATCTTCAAAACGCGTCAAAGTTCTCCACCACGTGCTCTACCTGTTCTCTCCTGACTTGTACGAGCTTATCACAACAGAAGTGGGTCCCTTGGTGACGTCATCTAACAACTCCTTCCCTGCCTTCTTCTCTTCTTCTTTCAATCAATAGCAGCAGCCATATCTCGACCAAACTCAACACAGATTCAAGTCTCGTTCTTCGTCACCCATCTTCCAAGTTCCTCCATGACAGACTCGAGCCATCAGAAACTACCAAATTCATCATCGATAATCAACACCATCCTCTGTTCTTCCACGAGCTCTTCATCTCTGATATTAAACAACCACCATTACCGAGTACCATCATCACTCTGTTCTTATTCCTGCTCGAAAGTTACCTTGATCGAATCTCCATCGCTGTAAGAATTCATCACAGCAGCAACTCGATCTCGAGCTCCCAACGAACCAGACTCTCTCATCACTGCCCGATAATGGCAGCAACCTCGTTCTCTGTTTTCTATCTCGAATTACCGAAATCAGACAACAACCCATATTTTCTACTGTCTCCAATGACCTAATGACCCATTCGAACATCACTTCAAATCCAGTTACCATCGTGATCATGATGATCAATCCCGAGTAACAGCAGCCGTCGATTGTGTCTGGTTTTGAATTAATGAAGACGAAGTGCCCCTAGCAAATAGGCCGGTTGCCTTCAACGGATTTTGAATTCCTGCCTCCCCCTTTGTAAACGACTGAACTTCCTTTAGCAATTCCCTTGAACTTGACTGCCCCTTAACAGAAGTTCCCCCTTAACACACGCTGGGGGTGCCATTAGCACTTGGTCATGTAAAATGACCATTTTGCCCTTCTGATCTTTCAGGTTCTTGTTGTGCTCATAACTTCTTCATACGAACTCAGAGTGACTCCGTTCTTTCGCCGTTGCCTTCGTCTTCTCATCCTCTACAAAATGAAAGTAAAAATCTTGTACTTGAACGAGTTTCACTTGGTCTTTGGCCCGTCTCCACTTGTAGCTAGCTTCTTTTATTGCACAATTAAGTGCTATTTCACTTATTTTGGATGATTCACCTAATAAAACACAGATAAGAGAAAACAAGCGTAATATACAATAATTTGCAAGAAAACCAACGAATACTAGCACGAAATTGACACTAAATATATGTGAAATATGCACTTATCATTAAGTCACACTTGCCATCTTCAATTAGTTCATAATGTCACAAGACACAAGATTCGAAAAAGTAAAAATAAACAACAAACTTCCTATATTGAAAACAAAATTAACAAAAAAATTATCAATAAGAAAATGAAACTAATCGGGAAGACGTAATCTAAAGATAACATAACACCTTATTCAGGGCACTTCTAGATCTATCTCTTGCTTTAGTCATTGCTTCTTTGAAACCCTTTACATCACCTACCATGCCTCTTTCTTTTGCCATCAGCTGATAGACATAAGGTAGCTTAAATGCAGTGGCGAAATCTACATCTTAAAAGTGTTAAATTATGAAAGCTAAACTATAATTTTTAAACCACTAAGCCGAGTTATATCCAACGGAAACCCATAAGAATCCCAAAAGCGAAATGCATCCTGCAAGCTATCAAGTGTCGGATTATATACATAAGAAAAAACAACCACTTCCCAATATCTAATGAAGTTGACTTTTAAGTTTAACGTCTTCAACTATGAAATAATGAAACAGGTGTACCAAAAGATTAAGCATGAACATTAGCTAGTGTGAATGGGTACCCGGAATAAATCTCGACAACTCATTCTCTCAAGTGTGGGGACTAATATAACAATGAAAACTTAGAACATTGTGATCAGTATATTTAACTTGATAGTCACTAAATCATTCATATATATATAAATTAAGATATTAAATGTATTATAATTCAATATTCAAAGATTACAAGGTGATAGGAAACTTTATGTACCTTTATTGAAAGGAAGTCCAAACAAGACACATGAGTTTTCATTGTTTTCTTGAGATACCTTTGGTGTCTGCAAAATTTTTGCTAATCTCTTTCTTCCTGTCACCTCAAGATGCAACTGAAAGACGAAATCTGATTAAAAAATTTACACATAATAATCGCATATAAGAATCCTAATCCCTACTGAAAAAATCAAGGATATCAATCGCATATAAGAATCCCAATCCCTATTAATTGAATAAAGGAAAATTAAATAAAAAAAGTTTTATCAAAATAAAAAAATCAAATCAAAATAATTCAAACAACAGTTGAATCATCTAGATACAAAAACAACCAACATTTTGTTCAACTAAATTGAAAATAGTGATAGAAGGTCGAAAAGCAAACATCCGAAACCTATAAGAAATCGAATTAAGATTAATAGATAAAGAGCAATCAAAGTAGTTTAAATACTAACCTAAAAACTAATTGATCAAATGAACATTGATTCTCACATGAAGAAGATTTGAATCTCTTCCTGTCTGATTTGTACATAAACCTCACCACTGATCGATTTCGATAGTTTTAGAGACAAACTACACTGAGAAGAACAAAAGATGGAAACAGAAATCTAATTCCTTTAAAATCCTAACTCTTGTGAGACCCCACGTTGAATGGTGAGCGTCACCGTTCGCTGAGAGAATAGTTTCCACGGTCGCTGAGAGAAGAGTTTTCACGAGGGCGGAGAGAAGAGTTTTCATATTAAACATGAAGAGGACACTTCGCGATACTCTATTAGTCGGAGGGTTAAACCTTAAGGGAAAAAAAAAAGATTTTCACGCTGATTTCGTTATTTTTTTGGTTTTACAAACCTAATCTTCTGCGGCACCTCTTCCTCTCCCTGTTCTCTTTCTCTTGAGTTTCTGCAGAAATCGAGCCATAACGTTGATATGCTATTCAATACCGCTAATCCAGTTACCAAAAATATGGTTCTTCTCTCTATCAATTGAGTTATATTCAGGTTTTCCATTTGATCAAGTTTGAGTATAATGGATCGAATAAATTTGGTGTTAGATTTGGGGGTTTCTGAATTGAAGTCTGAACTGAAAAGGATTTTTGGTTTTGTGGGTATGTAATTTGGGTTCGATTAGAAGTTATGGCTAAGAGCGATTGAAACTGAGATGTTGAAAACCTAAAACTACTTCCGCCGTCTCTTCTCCCCATATCCCATTCCATTATCTTCTTTTCTCTATTCTGTATATGCTTTAGTAATACTTGCTTTGATTTTGATTTTCAGAATTTTGTTTTAACTTTAGTTTACTGCTTTCATTAACATATTTCGGCAGGTGGTTTTGCAGGTCCTGGACAATCTTTATCATTTGGTTTAGTTTGGTGTTGGGGAGTATAGTGCAGCTGAAATGGTTAGAATGGTGTTGGTGGTAATGAAAGCAAGAGACAGAGAGACCTGGAAGTGGAATTGCAGCTGAAATGGTTCTCTTTCACATTAAACTCATGTATTTCCACTATACAGTCCATACTACCACCAGCCGGGAGGAGTTACCTGTTCGCATCCATCACCAGCATACAGGCAGCATGGAGCACAAATAATACAGCCCCAAGGCAGCAGCGGTTCACATACGCCACCACCACTCCATTATCAACAGGCCATACCTTCGCCAACACCATCAGTCCATATTCACCTCCACCTGCAGCTGTTTGGCTCATGTCACTTTATGTATCCAATTCATTTACAGTACATTTTTATTTTTTTAAATATAAGTCAATTGCAGAGGGCAAGCATATCTCTAACGCGAAGCGAAAATATTCTCTAATTTCCATGTTTTGTTTATCAAGCACTTATTTCACATTAGTAGATTTACCTGCTCTTACTTTGGTTGCAATGGGTGATTTAAGCAACTGCTGATAAGGTGAAATTTGTCCATCTCTTGAGAACTATATATAGCTATCTATATTTTCATATTTTTTTTATTTCGAAACAGAGGCTAATTCACTTTTTTTTTTCCAAACATGCATTACTGAACTACAGGATGGGGAAGTCAAGGAGAAGGTAGCATATATGGAACATGTTTAACAACGGTCGACCAAAGTTAGAGTTGAAGGTGAGTTTTTAGTGATACGTATTATGAAATTTTAATTTCATCAAATGTAATAAAAGTACAGCAAAGTAATCAAATTCATTTCATGTGATACGTTTTTGAGTAATGAAGTCATCTCTTACACTAAAGGTATGTTTCGATTGCTTAGAACTCTTGGGTCTCGACAATAATAAATGATCATTGTTTACTTTGGCCAGTTCCCTATTTTATTTTTATATATTTGCTTTGTAGTGTTTGGATTGTTTAGCACAGTTATATGAAAAAGAACTCATGGAAATAATCAGAAACTGAATGAGTTTATTCATAGAGAGGTAAATGTTTTGAAGATTTTATGTAAGCGTCTATTAGGTTGTGAAAGGCATCAGATGCTAAACAAGTAAAGAGTCAAAAGATTCCTAGGGCTATTACCTGTCTTAGCATAAAAAATGATTTCTAATGCTTTGTAGTTGGACACTAATTAACTGAAAAAGAGACTTTGTTGTTGAAGTAATTCATGTATGGTGATTAATTCCTCTTTAATAACTTTGGATGGAAGCATTACATGATTATACAACCAGCGTTACCACGACGTATATTACAATGGTTTAGTAATTTTGCTGGTACGGGCGAATCTGAGCATAGGAAAGGTGGGACGATATCTCAATTTTCCCATATACTCCTTCCGTCCCAAATTAGTTGAGCCATTTGTAGTTTGCACAATTATTAAGGAAAGGAAAGAAGGGGAGTATGTTTAAGTATTTTTTACAAGTATGTCCTTATGCATAATAACTTGTAAAACTTCGAAATGATTTATCTCTTAAACTATACCACGGTTTTTCGTAAACTTTATACCGTCGAAAAGCATTTTAAAACACCTACGTAACGAATATAAACATGACTATCAAATTATATATATTTCTTATAGAAACAATAATCAATTAAAATGATAGTTTTAGAAATATCCCTTAATTAGTGAAATAGCTCATCTATTTGTGGGACAAAATCTAAAGCCAATTGGCTCAACTAATGTGGGACGGAGGGAGTATATTAATGGTGTTGAAACGGGGCACAAATTATTTTCACGTGCCAGAATGGTTATCGTGGGCCTTTCACAACTATTGGTTAAATGAATTTTGATTATATGGGTGAGAAATTCAGAAAATGGTAACGCATTTTAAATTTTGGTTAGTCACTTTTTTGTGTATCCATGGTGTGTAGTAGATATAATATGTAATTAATCTTTGCTTTACAATATCCTAGCAATTTACCCCATTGCATATAAGATGATGGAGATAGTCATGATGTCATTGCTTATACTGGACAAGGGGGTAATGAGATACTAGGCAATAAACGTCAAAAAGCTGATCATGAAAGCAAATGCGGCAATTTGTCTCTTAGGGTCAGTGATTTTCTCTTTTAACAAAACTAAAATCTATCTCTTATTTTTGATGTTTCTTTTCTGTTTTACATCTTAAAAAATGCTGCTGTAATTCTCCTTTTTTATACTGCAAAATAATATAAAGCAGAAAATTCCTATCAGAGTCATTTGGGAGAGAAATGTTGTGATAGTATTAATCTTACACTTATACTACAGTACATCACTCTTTGATACATTTTTTTGTTGTTTAGGACATTTAATGGAACATGATGCATATTACTGCATCGTCAAAACTTCTCAAACAGAGCTGTTTCAACATTTATTTTTTATCTTGGCAGTGATCCGCTAAGGTTAATTAGCAAGGTATGAGTCGTATGACTATGGATTATGGGGTACATCAAACAGTACAGTGTTTCCAACCTCCGGCGTTTGACATAACGAGTACACCAACTTCTTTACGTATATGGATGGGTTCAAGGGGTAATGATGCCTTAGAAGATGTGACTGATCCAGAGCAAACTGTGAATGAGTTGAAGTCTAGACTGCAATCGATGTATCTTGAAGATTATGGTCACGTCGACTTCATCTTGAGTGTGAATGCTTACAAAGATGTATACTGCCATATGATTCCAAGTATTAAGAAGCAGGCTCTTGGTCAATTGGGCTATTCCATGCTTGATATGGATTTGCTACTGATATTTTTTTTATAATACATTCTAAGGTAAAGTTTAGATGTTGAGCTGAATATTGATTATTGATTCGAAACAGGTATGATTAAATACATCTAAGGTATCTTTTTAATTTTTTCAAATTTTGGTCTTTTGGAATTTTATTGATTTGCTAGACATATAATCAGGGTTTGTTCAATTTATTTGGTTTCTAGCTATGGTTTCTCTCACTTTTGAAATACAGTACTGGTTTTTTGTTTCGGTGAACCATGTTTTCCTAATTATATTTTGGTTTTGAGATACCTAATTTTGTTTCATTCAGGTGGATTTTAAATTGTGGGTAGCATTAGTTGTCTATATTTAGTATATTAGTATAAAATCTTGGTAAGGAGTCTAATTATTTTTCTTTAAGCATTGTATTCTGCTGCTTCTGCAGAAGAAGAGGATACTATAGTGAGATAAGAGCAATATGTGCCACACACAAGATGTGCCACTTGATAAGGATGAGGATATTGCAACTGCAATTTTAATGGTAAGATTGTTTATATGTCTCCGTTGTTTTATTTTATCAGCCATGCACCTTGCTTATAAAAGTCTAAATCGTGCTCTCTCTGCATTGTTTTTTAGAAATTCCAGCATTGTATTCTGCTGCATTGTTCTTAAATTCTGTAGGCAATGTTTTTCTCACATACAACCAAATATGCCAGTTAATATGCCCTTGAAGGATTGAAGACCTCTTAGTGTATCCTTATATTTGACTAATTTTACATACCCATTTGATTATATATTTTTTTTTATCGTTCGTCTCCGAAATTTTTTCTGTACTAGAAACATAGTTTAATGTTAAACCAGCTTACATTTCTGTATATCTATAGAATAAGAAAACGTTGCCTCTGTCTCGGGACAGATCCACCGTCCAAAAGGGGTGGGACAAATCTGAGCGTCCAAACATGGCTAGCCTTTTATAAAACGAATTCCGAGACGAGCAACGCGAAAATTTTGTCACGAGTTGAGGAAGTCTGGACTGAGCTTTGAAATAGAAGAAGATGGTGATTGGTGATTGCTTCCATAAATATGGCTAAGCTTGAAGGCCTGAGATGGGTTTCGAAAACAAACTAAAGAAGATAGTCTCTATTGTTGATAGCCAGCCGCTGTCGTCGACTGTTGGTGACCAACGGGGGAGAAATTGAAGGGTTTAAGAACAAATTAAGAACCCCTAATTAAGAGTTTTGGCAAGAATAGATATGTGGGGTTCTGCTGGTTGCTGCTTTAGAGTAGGTTTAAGAACCCGTAGCTCATTGGTCGAGATTTTCTATTGCAAAACCTTTATAAGATGCATAATCAATTAATGTTCAATCTCAATCTCATTCAATCAAAGATGAAGTTTTGCTTCCTCAGTTTTGTATCACCTAAGGTAATCCACATTCTGATGGTTTGGCATTTGTTTGTAATTCTTAATTTGATTAGGGCTTAGTAATAAGAAGTTTTTTTTTACCAAGAATGGATCGTACTATGTTTTATCCTTTCTCTACTATTTTAATTGATAATTCAATCAGCTTAATAGATATATATTCTTCATATCTACACTTTGTAAATTTGATATTATTATTTTGAACTGTTGATTGCCAAATCTTTATTGAAGGGTGGGAAGCTGAATTGAACATCTTATAGAACCTCCGATATTGTGTCAACTTAGAAGAGCTGAAACTTTGTAAACATCTCTGGCTAATACGAGGTATGTAGTTTCTTCTTTCTTATTGATCATGAGTTGAGGATTGATTATAGGGTCTCTTTTTGATAGGTATGACTTAAGAGTACACTTAATCTTTCCGTGGTGTTTCTCAAATTTCAGCAACCAAATGTTTAACTGTTATGAATGAGTCTACCAAGCACAAAGAGTTCAATTGAAGATGAATTCAGTTCCATATCAGGTTTAGTTCAGTATATTTCCTGTTTTCTTACAAATTATGAATATTTGACGCATACCTATATTTTCGAAGTTTAAGTTTGATCGCCTAAGTACCTAAACGTTGGGGTAACCAGTTTGTTCTCTGAGCTCATACAGGTTCATTATGATAAACAAGTCATATAATTGAATTACAAGATTTTTTATATGCGTAATAGCTGAAACATCACTTTTCTTGGTGTTTTTTCCAGGGTCTTGAGGGTATAAAGGAGCACCATGGATACCCCAGAGGTTGTCCTTATGAGGCTAAAAATGTAGTGGATGGTGTGCTTGGATGATGTATCTAATGGGTTATCCTTACACTCCCTTAGGATTAAGATTGAGCTAAAATGCAAATATATACAAGTTTCTTCTTTGTCTGTGGGATTAAGAGGAATCTCTGTTCAGTATGGTGCAAGTTTATGGAAGTAGAAAGATCAGGTATGCTCTTCAAAATTTTACAGCAATCAAATCAATTTAATTAGGTTATTAAGTTGAGAAGACTACATGCATGGGAATCAGCGTTGCCAACATTACGTAGACTGAGAAAAAAAGTATATGACTTACTTTTTGTTCTAATGTTTATAGTCACCATTATCTACTTACCCTTTTGTTCGTTAGTAATTTTACAATCATTGCAAATTTCGACAGGAAATGCTCATGTGCTGGCAAGTTTGTAATTGGATATACAAACACAACTTGCACAATACATGGACTTTGCAAATTAGTAGACAAAGAAATTCCAGTCCCGCTAGTTACAAATGGATGGATTCAAATGCTTAAAAGAGTGGACAAGCAAGAAGAGCAGAGAAAATGTCAGCACTTATAGCATGACGTCTTGACTCGAATCTTCTCGATAAGGCGGCGTCTAAAAATTTGTTGGTGTGGTGCTAACTTGCCCTACCAACAATTAAGCTCCAAGTTATGGAAAGCAGCTATATATATACCAAATTACACATTCGTTTATATTGGCATTCCTTTGTTCATAAAGTCTGCGGTTTAACATAATTAATTTATTTTTGCTCCATAAGTTCATGGTGCTTGAGCTGTCGGACGCAGTACAACATAATTAATTTGACCTCACCAACTTCTGCCTCAAAGTTCATTTGAATGGATATCATACATAAGCTTATTCAACACAAAATTGGTTAAAAAGACCAAAATCAACAATTCCTGGGTGAAATGGAAAGTTAGATTTTGATACTGTTTAAATGAACAAAAATGTAAAAATAGGCAGGATGTAACCAGTTTCATCGTGCCCATTTTCAAATATTTTTTCTTATTTTTAATTTACACAGGATGTATCCAGTTTCATCCTTGCTATTTTTTAAATTTAAGCTATGATGAAACCAGTTTCATCCTTACTATTTCTTTTTTGGCCATTTCACCCAGACTATTTTTTACTCGTCCATTTGAACCGTGATTTAAAAATATTTAGACAAATGACCCATTTTTCGTTTATTCAAACATTAAATAAATGAAAGTGTCCGGTTCCTATTTATATATATTGAAGGAATCATTCTACAATACTACTCCATCTACTCCATCCGTCTCTAAAAGATTGGCAGCCTGTCTTTCAGAGACGGAGGTAGTATTCATTTGTCAAAATTAGAGTGTCATTTTGACAAATTACTTCTATCAGATACGCAGTTACCTTGGAACCAAAAAAAAAACTGAAATTGCACAATGAATTGTCACTATTTTGGAAGTGTCAAAGTTGGCTAACAATAAATGACCAACATGGAGAAACAGGAATTGGATAATGTGTGTCATCCCACACTAGATATTCCAATTTTGGTCGTAAGTTATAAATTATTATTAACTTATGATTATTGTCGGTGACTTGATGTTACAGTTCTCAAATAACTATAATGCTGCCCACTTATATTAATTAAATCTTGCAATTCATAAATCACAGGCCGGCCTAGCTAAAATTTCATAAGCCAGTCTAGCTGCTCATATACGCATGATCATAAGCTACGGAAAATGGGTCATTTGTCCAAATTTTTTTAAATCATGGTTCAAATGGACGAGTAAAAAATAATTTGGGTAAAATGACAAAAAAAAAATAACAAGGATGAAACTGGATTCATCCTAGCTTAAATTTAAAAAATAGCAAGGATGAAACTGGATACATCCTGTGTAAATTAAAAATAAGAAAAAATATTTGAAAATGGGCACGATGAAACTGGTTACATCCTGCCTATTTTTACATTTTTGTCCATTTAAACAATATCAAAATCTAACTGTCCATTTCACCTAGGAATTGTTGATTTTGGTCTTTTTAACCAATTTTGTGCATAAGCTAACCCTAAAAAACCCGATAACTAAAATAAATAAATAAAAAAGAAGAAAAAAGGGTTGAGCCCCGACCTAGGTATCTATATTATAAAAAGAAGTGGTGTGTGTAGTCTTACAAATCCTACCATCGGTTTCGTCATCCCACGATGGAGATTGATCGGTTATATGTCATATATAGACGTCCGTCTGATCTCTTGGCTTCCTAATAAAAATATGATTCTAAAGATTATTTAACGGCGTCAGATCCTTGGATTTCTTAATTTGACTGCAGCGTCGGATTTCCTAATTTGACTAAGTTTCCGTTAATATAGGCTAACATTAAGTAGATTTATTTATAGAACAGAAGAGCGTCATTCTTTAACGGTTTCACCAACAGATGGTCTTCTATCTATAGTTCTTCCCCTCATTAACGACTTCTAATTCTTAACTTCGTCTCTCTATATCATAATAATACTGAGTTATTAATACTAAGTTATTATTATGGATGATTTAAAGGATGGATACGGTGAAATAAAAGAAAACAGAGTTGATGATTTTAAAAAAAAAATTGGTCTAAAGAGGAAAGGAGAAGAAAGAAAACCTAATAGAGGAAGAGGAGTGAATTGGATAAGAGGTTTTATGTTTAATGCAACCAAATATCTCCTTACTAATACATCTTCACGGAAAACATATGGCTAAGGGTCTGTTTGGCTTATGTTTGGTGGATGACCCTCCATGAAGATTATTCGTATACACCAGATATACTCTGGTCCATCGAACGTTCAATCATCCAATAAGCATAATGATTTGTACCATAACTTTCTCAAGAAAATTTAAGTTAGCCTCAACTAATCTAAAAGCTATTTTTAAAAAACAAATAAAATAAAAAACATGGTAAAGATTTATGTGCGAGATTTAAGTGTCACAACCCCGACCAACAAAACATTAGGGAATGTTTAAGGGCCACGGTCGGGGCTGTAAGCCCGACTAATTTGACCTGACCAACAAAATACTATAGTATTCTCAAGGGACCACAGTTCCGGCTAATTTGACCCGATCAACTAAATACTATGGTATCTTCAAGGGACCATGGCCGGGACTGTAAGCCCCGACTAATTTGACACAACCACAAATACTAGAGACGCAAGTCCGAACTAATTTATAAGCTCGATGTTTGACCGTTATAATCTAATTAGTTTTGCGAATGACTAAAAAAGATTTTGGTAGAATACCAATAGATATATTAAAAGAATGACATCTCTTCCATGAGTATTCTGTTTATAACATTTGTGTATGGAGCGTTTCCTCATATAAATCTCTTTGTTGGTATACACTATTGATCTCCTTGAAATCTCAATCTCCTTCTTTTTCTTATTACTGTTCTTCTACGAATCTCCGTCTCCTACCCCATACCAACGTAACCAATTGGAGTTAGAAAGCCCAAGACCTAGCCAGAGGACAAATCAGACCGCTCATTACATCTCTATAGAATATAGCTAGATTTCCAAAACTCTAACAGGAATCTGACAAACATTAATAATACAGTTCCTTACCTAAATTTGACAAACGATTATTAACGGACAGGTCTATCCATTCATTGTATTGGTAGTAATTTGGTAACTTACCCAAATTATGGTGCTTACGATCGCAATCATAGGAACGTTATGACTCCAATCGTAAAAGGAGAAGCAGAAGAGGAAAATATTAGTTATAAAAAGAATATTAATCATTCCTCCCAAATTACTGATCTTAGTATCTTACCCATAAACCAGTTGTATTATCCATGATGAAGCCTTTAGGGAAGCTGAACAACAAAATTCTTCTCTGAAATATAATTGCATCATGATAGGGAGAACGAAGATGCAGCTCAGATAATGGCCCAATGTAAGTACGTGGACAGTCCAAACCCCTTGGAATTGTGCCAGGAGCGAATGGTCAGACAGGATTAGCAAGTAGGCATAAAAGGGATATAAAGAAAAAAGTGAATAAGTAAGCATCTTAATTTGTGTAGGTGCTACGTTTTATAATATAATTAGTCCATCTTAATTTCCTAATCCAAGCTATATGAATTTGGCTAACTTATTTTTTAACTGATCAAGTATGAAATTTACAGTTATGGTTGAAAAGATGTACTCAAGCCAACGAGCGAGAAAACTCCGAGCAAAGTATAATTAATGAGTAAAGAAGAATTAATTGTTGAAAAGGTGTCCGAAAACGATTAATTGTTGATAAAGCGGCACAGATCAACATGGGCCACTATAATCGTTGCTCCAAAAGAATTTAAGGGCACCGATCCACCACGACATCCATGCACCAACAAAATTATACACACAATGTGAACTATGATTGGGTCCAAGAGTATAGCTCAGTGGTATTCCATCAACATTCAGTAAGGAAGTCAGGGATTCAATCCCCGCTGTCGTGAGGATTTATAGTAGGTTAATTGTATAGTGGATTAAGCGGTGTTGGGTTTGACAGTGGGGCCAGTCTAACTGGCTGGGTTCATATAGAAAACTGGGTCCGACTTTCGCGTATAAAAAGAATATGAACTACAACTAGGAATTAAATTTCCTTTATTATTTTATAGAATAGGGACCTCCATGCATGATGTGTTCCTAGCTATTATGGTCCGGCTAGATAAACATGTTTCGATGACTTGACCGACTAAAGGCGAAACTATGACACCACTACCTAAGCATCGGGGTATACAAACACCGGTTGCTACGACCCGACTAACAGAACATATGATCTGGCTAACTAAACATCAGGGTCTAAGGCCCCAATTAATTTACAGCCTGACTAAAATATTATGAGACTAAATAACAAACAAAAGTTGAAAGAAGTGATGTATGTCTAAACTGACAAATATGATCATCGGTTTCGTTATCCAACGACGGGATCGTGAGTTGGACGAGGGACATTTTCGTGCGTCGGATCCCTGGTTTCCTTATTCCACTATGCTTCCGTAAATAGTTGTATTTCCTATTTCTAACCCTTAGAAGATGTATTGGTTTCCTTATTCGACTATGCTTCCGTAAATAGTTGTATTTCCTATTTCAAACCCTTAGAAGATGTATTTACAGGACGAAACCCTACAAAATGGAACTAAACAGAGTTAGCAAAGACAATCCCGCAATGACGGCGTATATATGCTAATCTATATTATCTCTAGGTCCCATGACCATCCGATCAGGTCCTCTGCTTTTGGTTACATACAAGCCAAAACAAAAAAAAATTGTTCAACAAACCTACATGTTATAAACTGGAATAAGGGACAACCATTTGGAGCATGATCTGTGTTATCCTTTGACCAACCCATATACTAAGCTCAATCTCAAGAATTTTGAATAAAATTCCATTAACAAAAACACTTCCACTTCATTTGCCATTCAAAAATTACTACACGGTGGACGTTTTTTTGGACGTTCTTCTAAATATATATTCTCCCATCCGTCGTGCATACTTCTGAGATTTATTATTTTGGACATCTGGAATTATGTTGTGGTTAAGGACAAAGCTAATCCTAAGCGCTGACTAAATTCCTTAATATATATTAATTGGCTTTAGGCCCGGCTATTTTGACTCGATCAACGAAACACTGGAACTGTTTAGTGGTCACGGTCGGGGCCTACGGCCCCGACTAATTTAGCACGACCTACAAAGCACTGGAACTGCTTAATTGGCCATGGACGGGGCCTTAGGCCCCGACTAATTTAATCGGGCCAACAAAAACTGGGAACTGCTCAAGTGGCAACAACCCCAGTTAATTTAACCGGACCAACAAAACATTGGAAACTGTTCAGGTGGCCAAAACTAATGTGACCCGACCAACAAAATACATGCACTAATTTATAGGCTAAATGGTAGATTCCATCCAAAAACTCACAACAAATCCTAATACGAAGACTACATTGGACCGCAAATTTTCTAATCTACGACCGAGGCCGCAGGCCGAGGACAATTTGACCCGACTAACAAAACACCAAGACAACAAGCCCAGCTAAGCACTGGGTCGTAGGTTCCGGTTATAATGACCCGGCTAACTAAACACGACATTATAACCTTGACCAACACACATGATGACTAAAATATTATGCAAGGATACAAACAGACCGACCAATCAACATAAGAAAATCGATAGAGAGGTTGAGCCCCGGCCGTAGGCCGGGGTGATACCTAGTCTATATTATAAAAAGAAGTGGTGTGTGTGTAGCCTTAAAAATCCGACCATCGATTTCGTCATCCCACGATGGAGATTGATCGGTTATATGTCCTATATAGACGTCCGTCCGATCCCTTGGCTTCCTAATAAAAATATGATTCTAAAGATTATTTAACGGCGTCAGATCCTTGGATTTCTTAATTTGACTGCAGCGTCGGATTTCCTAATTTGACTAAGTTTCCGTTAATATAGGCTAACACTAAGTAGATGTATTTATAGAACAGAAGAGCATCATTCTTTAACGGTTTCACCAACAGATGGTCTTCTATCTATAATTCTTCCCCTCCATTAATGACTTCTAATTCTTAACTTTGTCTCTCTATATCATAATAATATTGAGTTATTAATACTAAGTTATTATTATGGATGATTTAAAAGATGGATACGGTGAAATAAAAGAAAACAGAGTTGATGATTTAAAAAAAAATTGGTCTAAAGAGGAAAGGAGAAGAAAGAAAACCTAATAGAGGAAGAGGAGTGAATTGGGTAAGAGGTTTTATGATTAATGCAACCAAATATCTCCTTACTAATACATCTTCACGGAAAACATATGGCTAAGGGTCTGTTTGGCTTATGTTTGGTGGATGACCCTCCATGAAGATTATTCGTATACACCAGATATACTCTAGTCCATCGAACGTTCAATCATCCAATAAGCATAATGATTTGTACCATAACTTTCTCGAGAAAATTTAAGTTAGCCTCAACTAATCTAAAAGCTATTTTTTAAAAACAAATAAAATAAAAAACATGGTAAAGATTTATGTGCGAGATTTAAGTGTCACAACCCCGACCAACAAAACATTAGGGAATGTTTAAGGGCCACGGTCGGGGCTGTAAGCCCGGCTAATTTGACCTGACCAACAAAATACTATAGTATTCTCAAGGGAACACGGCCCCGACTAATTTGACCCGATCAACTAAATACTATGGTATCCTCAAGGGACCACGGCCGGGGCTGTAAGCCCCGACTAATTTGACATAACCACAAATACTAGGGACGCAAGTCCGAACTAACTTATAAGCTCGATGTTTGACCGTTATAATCTAATTAGTTTTGCGAATGACTAAAAACGATTTTGATAGAATACGGACCAACCGATCAAACAACAAAACGAAAACGAAAAAGGTTGAGCCCCGACCGTAGACCGGGGTGATACCTACTATATATATATATATATATAAGCATTATGGGTTATTGCTAGTTCCTTGGACAAGTTGGTCGTCTTTTTTTGCACCAGTCTTTCTCGACCTTGATGACCCACCCATGTTTATGTTGTGAAGCAATAAATTGGAGTCGGGGCTCAAACTGCATGAACATTGAAGGCTATGTGATTTAACAAAAAAGTGTACGTTGTTTTTTTTTAAGAGGTTGGTATGGGAGAGGATGCAATACTAACAGTAAGACCCAATATATCAGAGAGAAGGATGGACAAAATCATCTGCACCACTGCAATAAGGAATTTCATCGCATAGATTCAAATTTCTTCGGCAGTGCCTTACACAGGTTTTTAGTGCACTTGGCTGAATTTCACTAAGGAATTTTTCTGCCTTGATCTATTGGCCTTCCGTCAGTTGATGCAAGTTGAAAGCTTACCCAACCAAAAGTGATAATCTATTTTATTGGAATTTTTTTGTTGACTGGGGGAGGCACTGCTGTAATTCAGTTACTGACTGCGGGAGAAACACTTTTGCATTTGCTCATGCTCAAATTCTCCCTGCTGCAGAGGGACAAAATTGCTGCTCCTAACTGAACTTGATTAGCATTTGTACATCTAAGGTTTGTTGCATTAGAAAACATATCCCTTTAGGTGTATTAATGCTAACCCAATTCAAGATAGGAAAACTAATAGAATTCAAGTTTACACTGCTGCTTAGCTAGCTTCACCTTCAACTAAAGGTAAATTAGTCATGTTTTTTTTTTTTTTTTTATGTAGCAGTTCATCTCAGTGTTCATGTATTCCCAAAACAAACTAATTTTGATTTGCGTGTAAAAATCCATTGCTAATAGTCCAATTGGGAATTGAAGTACTCCTGTATTTTTTGTTATTGCTATGTTTTCTGATAAACAATATAGTGGTCTACTTGCACTCAAAAGATATTTTGTTTTTGTATTGTCTCTTAATATCTTCCACTGGCTAAGTTAGACAGGAAATATATCCCTAAACATTTTATTCAGTTTTCATTTCTGAGTATGTGTATCTTTCCACTGAACGCAGTTGGTGTTACTTCTTACTACTTCAAACAGTCAATATCAGCCAGACTTACTTCTTAATCCAGCAAACATGTGCTATTTGTCACTGTGAATGCTCAAGATATAGACCATACAACTCCAAGATATAGATGAGGTTGTTGACGCTGTTTAGAGATTTGGGTCATGCTTAGAATGGGGTTTAACACGTTGCAGTTTCTTTTATTTGTTGTTGCTACTGATCGGTGATGGGGAATGATTGTTGTACAGAGCGGAGGTCGAGTACATTACCGGAATATAAGTGTCCATTGTTGATTGATAAGGAGGGGGAGTTGTTGTTAGCCTGTTACCAACCGTTACCGGGATTGTGTTTCCACACACTGAAACAGAATATGGATGATGAGGCAGAATAAATTTCTAAACAATTTCTTTGTACTATTTGTTCATGAGCATTTTGCATCCAAATTTACCATTTAGGAATGTTTTGTTTTGTTATTGCTCAGATCATGTTATTAGAAATAATAGTTAGATAATTTCGTGTTTTATGTGGGCATAGAGGCAAAGCCGACCCACGCCAAACGAAAAATCCTAAGCGATGGACCGAGGCGAAACTAAGCCACACCAAATCAAAAATGCATCGCGACCGCCCATGGCACTAAAACAAAAATACACGACGAAGCAAGCCAAAGCTGGGCCATACCAAATAAAAAATCCTAAGCGACGAGGCGAGAAGAAACCGAGCCACACCAAATCAAAAATACATGGCAACGGGGCTAAGCAAAGCCGCAAGACACCAAATAAAAAATGCATCGGTACCACACCGAATAGAAAAAATCCTAAGCGATGGTGCGAGGGCGAAGCCGAGCCATACCAAATCAAAAATGCATGATGGGATAAGACGAAGCCACATCACACCAAATCATAAACATGGTTAAAAAAGATGCCCGGTGCGTAGCACGGGAAAAAAACTAGTCCTTAATTTGAAAGGAGTAATAAAATTTCATTCTCGATGCAGAGCTCTGATGATTGAGGACAACGAAGTGAAGAATGGCTTGTGAACAAATGAATGCACGATTTTTATTCGGGGCCATTATTGGCATGAAAAGGAAGAGTTTTGGACTGAATCGTTAATAAATGGACCAACTCATTATGTAAATTTGGACCTCTTAGTACTAGGCTTGGGAGGATAGGATTAGAGTGTCTAAAACCCAACTAATATGAGTTTAAACGTAAATTTCTACTTTCTATTTAGATTTATTGGTTCTGCTTAGGGGTGAACATTTTATCCGTCATCCGCGGATTTTACCGGGACCAAATGTATTTGTGCAGATGGATGCCCGGAACATTCGTTAATGGGTTGGACGCGGATGGAATTTTTGAAATCCAACGGATTACAGATTGGACCCGGATGCGATCCCTTGGACATCCATACCCGTCAAATTAAGGGCATTTATATAGTTTCTAGAAAATATATGGATAGTTTTAGAATTTTTAGGTGTTTTCTAGAAAACGTGTAGGTTCTATAGGAAGTCATCTATATAGGCTTTATTTTTTCATTATAAATTTTAACTAACACAAATTCATCGGATTATCCGCACCGATCCGTTCATCTATTGGATGCAAATCCGTTGGATATTGAATCGGATGTGGATGTCAAATTTAAAATCCGTGTCTATTGAATTGGATGCCGACGAATAATGTTGTGGTGGCAAGGTCAAGTAGGATATCTGCACACCCAGCAGTGCCACCTAAACGAATCAGTGTTTGACTTGTCCTTGACGTTTGACTTTCTCTCCTGCATTCAATTAATTCTTCTTATATTTCCCAATAACATGGAAAGAAACTAATTTCCCTTTCTTATTTCTTGTTGCTTGCAATTGTGGTTGTGTTCATCGAACAAACTCTTCCCTAATTATAGAAAAGAAAACTCCTTCTTATTCTTTTTCTTCTCCAAAATCTCTATCTCTCTCTGTTGCTTTTTGTATCTCTCTGTCTCTCTCTCCCTGCTCCGAAGAAAATGATTCAGAAGAAATACAAAGTAACCATTATTGGTAGTGGTAATTGGGGTAGTGTTGCCGCAAAACTTATTG
The DNA here is from genome assembly GCF_003573695.1 of Papaver somniferum. Classification (NCBI taxonomy): domain Eukaryota; kingdom Viridiplantae; phylum Streptophyta; class Magnoliopsida; order Ranunculales; family Papaveraceae; genus Papaver; species Papaver somniferum. Next base: position 397,830 of record NW_020619159.1, on the reverse strand, counting down.
CATCCAATACCTTAAAGCTCAATTCGTTTCATGGTAAGAGTTAGCTCACCCCAATCTGTTGTCTTTGAAATTCTATGAGAAAATGTAAGAAACATTTCAGTTCTGTCTTTTGCAGATGAAGTTATAATGTGGGTGTTTGAGGAAACCTTACCAAATGGTGAGAAACTCACAGACATCATCAATAAAACCAATGTAAGTATCCCCATTTTCTCTGTTTGATAAAATTACATCTTTTTTCTTCATTTTCTTTTAGAAGTTTTGTTTTTGATGTAACAGGAAAATGTCAAGTATTTGCCTGGAATAAGGCTTGGCAGCAATGTTGTGGCAGACCCAGAGTTGGAGCATGCAGGTAATAAATTTTTGAAAAGATGCTGAGTATATTTAAAGTGATGCAAATTATGTTGTTTCTTTTTTTCATGGTTCTGTTATTGTTGCTGCAGTGAAGGATGCAAATATGTTGGTATTTGTAACCCCACATCAATTCATGGAAGGTATATGCAAGAGACTTGTTGGAAAGATTAAAGGAGATGCTGAAGCAATTTCTCTCATTAAGGGTATGGAGGTGAAACCGGAAGGTCCTCAGATGATTTCCAGTCTTATCAGTAAACAACTTGGTGTCAATTGTTGTGTTCTCATGGGTGCTAACATTGCCAATGAGGTAGTGCAAAATGGATTCAATTTAGAATCATCAATTGTTCATTTCAAAGCAAACTAAATTTGTTATCCAATACGGTTGTAAGTAAGTAATTGATTCGGTTTATGTAGATTGCCTTGCAGAAGTTTAGCGAAGCAACAGTTGGATACAAAGAAGACGAAGAGGTTGCACAAAGATGGGTTCAGATTTTCGGCACTCCTTATTTTCATGTATCAGCTGTGAGTCTTCAACATTCACTGTAATAATTCCAATCAGTGCTTATGAACATTGGATATGAAGAAATCAATCCAAATTGTTCGAATAAAATGTCAAAAACAAAAGGAAATTTGTTACTACTGACGCAGCTGTGACACTATTCATTAAAAATGCAGTTAGTACTACAAACATTTTATAGATTCCATGAGCAAACCATCAATATTGTGCCATGAAATTTCAATATACTTTCTGTTTTTGATATCAAATCCTCCACCAAATTGACTTGTATGGATAGAACAACAGGCCAGGGATGTTGAGGGCGTGGAACTATGTGGGACATTAAAGAATGTTGTGGCCGTTGCAGCAGGCTTTGTTGATGGTTTGGAGATGGGAAATAACACCAAGGTACAAATTTATGGTCAGTTGTAATTCCTCAATGTTTATACCAATCACAGAGAGATCTAATATTCCACCAACAATAAACTTACCAGGCGGCAATAATGCGAATCGGTTTAAATGAAATGAAAGCATTTTCGAAGTTGATGTTCCCATCTGTTTGTGATAACACCTTTTTTGAGAGCTGTGGGGTAGCTGATCTCATCACTACATGCAGTATGGAAGCATATACATATTCTTTTTCTCTATCGTTCCATCTTCTGTTTTCTTCCCTGAGGACATCATTAGAACTTTAAGATTTTTGCTCTCTGTGTGTGTTTATGTGGCAGTGGGAGGAAGAAACAGAAAAGTGGCAGATGCTTTTGCAAGGAGCGGCGGGAAGAGGTTATTTTTTATTATTCCAGAGATTCGTTGCAAATGTATATTTATGCTTGTCTATAGATGTCTTATCACTTAATAAGCTTTCTTTTTAATCTTATGTTCAGGTCTTTCCACGAGCTCGAAGCAGAGTTGTTGCATGGCCAGAAACTACAGGTACATATAGTAAAAACACAAAATAATTTTTTTGGCTTTTTCCAGATGACCTATTGAACTATACTTTAACACGAAAACCTTTTCACTGACCTCAAAAACTGATTGCAGCAAGGTTTTCATCTTGACTTGTTCTATGCATGTTTCAACTACAATGTTTTAACAAATAGCAGCATAGTCTGATCTAACTAACTTTACCATGTTGTGATTTCTTTTTGAAGGGAGTATCAACAGCAGAAGAAGTCTATGAAGTTTTATGCCAACGTGGATGGCAAGAGTCATTCCCGTTATTCAAGACAGTTCACGAGATATGCGTTGGTCGTCTTCCTCCTTCTGCGATAGTTCAACAAAGTGGCAATGCTACACAAATTCCTGTCTACGGAAGGCTTTGAGCAACACCAACTTTTGGATTTAAATCTGGATCCTAATTGAAATGTAAATCGGCGTAAAAGTTCAATCTTACAGGGCACGTAGCCGAACAGAACTGAAACCTATGACATCCTTTCTTTACAGCTTTGAGTCACATGGAATTGACAGTGTCTTGGGCTAACTCTAACAAAGTATCAGGCATTTAGTATTCATACTTAAAATTGTAATGAAAGTGGGTTAGGAAATTATAATACAACCACAACTCATCCGTGTATTAAAGCCTTTCTAAACTTATGATATAGTATTATGGCTTCTACTAGAGATCTCTTGGCAGACATTTCCTTCATCTGTTGTAGTTTTATCCTGAACTGCATTCTGTGGACCTTTTCCTGAACTGAAATTAATGTTTCAGCTTGAGCTGTATTGTTTGGAAAACAGGCTTACAACTATGAAAGGTCTCCTCCACATGAAGCGCTTGTCTAGATATATAGTCTCCTTCACATCAAGCACTTCTTGGATGACATTAGGTTGTTCAGTAGCTAATAAAAATTATATACATCAAAAACTTTGAGAATGGGACTGACTTGTATGTAGATCATTAGAGATGACCCACTTTATCATCTTATAAGGACCTATTATCTTTATTGATGCTACCTATTATCTTTATTGATGCTAACTTGTAAGGTCTACCCCGTGGGTATCTCTCCTTCCGTATGAACACCATAAACATATCTCTCCTTATGTTTGCGATTTGCGTTAGCCGCATTCATATCTTTCATAGCTCTTGGTGATGGTTGCTCTCACTTCTCGATTTATGCTCTCTATGTGATCAGCAAAAGCCTCACCTTCATTGCTGACCTCTGTATCCGAAGGGAGCGGTACAAGGTCAATCATCTAACTCCTTTAAAATCCTAAGTCATATGGGCTTCCACGTCGCACGGTGACCCTCACTGCTTTTGCGCCATGTCATTCCTAATTTTTCTCTTCATCCAGCCATGTCAGTTGCCATCTCATTTGTAAATACCATAATCTGCACCACCCACGTGGCGACCATCAATGACTAAAGCAGGTTAATATGAGGCGACACAGTGTACCGTATCATCCCAAGACTGCTTAAAAATAACGCCAAAGTCACTTTAGTAATGAACCAAACGTTTTTTTCCCATATATAGAATGCGATTGGGTTATAGGAGGGGACCCTTTTTGGGCTTTCTCTCTTCTTCCCCGACCAACAATTTTGGGACCTCTTTTTCCTCTCTTTCTCTCTATCCTCCTTGAGATTCATGAACTCTGTAAGAGAGTTCTTCTTACCAAATATACATACGAAAACATATAATGAATTTACAGATCTTCCTCCCGTGGACGTAGGCACTAGCCGAACCACGTTAAACCATTTGTGTTCGTGTTTCGTTACATTTCTGCACTATATCTTTTCCTCATGATTTTAGTTTACACGTAATTTATCTACTGCTCTTTCATTTCAATTAATTGGTTGTGATATTAGAAATTAGTATTTACAATTTGGCGCTAGAAACTGGGAGTGGGGAAAGAATTTATTCTACCTATTCCAAATTCACTATCTTTCAAAGTTTTTTGTGTTTCTGAAATTGATTTTCAATCTGATAAAACCTCGATTTTTTCTAGAGTCCCACTAGGATTCTTCTTTACTTGATTTTCTCTTGTTAATTAAATGTTTGGTGATTTCTGTTTGGTACCCCTGGTTACTGAAGGATTAAAATTGTTGTATCAGAAACAAAAGTTTTCATTTTCCAACTTAACTTTAATGTCGTACAAATTCATGCAAGTGCTTTTATCTTGTTTACCAAAATGATGCAACGAACAATTGCTCTTGGATCTATTTTCTATATAGCTTGGGGATGTGTTCCAGCTGGTTTTGTTGGTTTCGGTCCCAACACCACTTGATTTTTCTCTTAAAATCCGTACAGTCACTGGACGTGCTACCCTTCGTAAAAGCTAAAGGAGGCACAAAGTTTCCCGACGTACAAGCTGCGCGATGACGATGATACAAACTCATTCCGATGGAGATGATCTCGAAGCGCAAACTCAACGGCGACTGGACAAATTTGATGCCGATGGCCAGTCCAATGTTGCAGTATAGCCGTATGTAACCGCAGCGTAGGCCGGCTCAAGTCTAGCGACGATGATGCAAAGCCGACGAAGAGGGTACAAAGCCTTACAACGAAGGATCAAAGTAGACGACAACGGTCTAGTCCTGATGCCGATGACCCAGCTGACATGAAGTATATGGTGTACCGAAGATGATGCAAAATCATACCACGATGGTCCATGCCTACGTTGAAGATACAAAGTAGAGGCTAAGAGGAGGCGCAGTTCATGTTAGGGAATGATCTCCCATGAGAATTTCAATCGATTCCTTGTCCCTTTTTTATGCAGGTTCGTGACTAATGGCCAAATGGGTTACCTGCCAAAGAAATTTAGCACGCTGTTGTTGTTGCTGCGATGTGGGAAGACCAACTGACGTATGCCGGCATGATTCAAAGAGGATAACAACGAAGGTTCCACCAACGCAGGCTCTGCTGACGAGGAACCAACAACGAAGGTTCTTCAACGGTGACATACACCCGCTATTCTTCGACCATACTTCATGAAGAAACGAAGATGCTCTACTCCAAAGAACAAAGTGAACCCGCACACTACGACAACCCTGATGACAAGGAAGATTCTAGCCTTCCCACAACAATCCGAAGCCTCAATCCGAAGACTCAACATCGAAGCCTCATTTCCGAAGACTCAACTCCGCAGCTCAATTCCGAGGACCAAATACCGTTCCACAAACTTCGATTCCGCAGCTCAATTCAACTCCGAAGCTTCAGCTTAGGTTCAACTCCGCAGATTCAATTCCGCAGCTCCAGCTCCATAGGATATCACCCAGCGTAATCACAACCTCCTCGCAACAGATAAGTTTCATTTCCTTTTTCGTTTCATCTGATATAATTTAACATGGTTTGTTCAATCCATGTCTCTACTCTCTATGGATTATCTGCTCATGTGTGAAATGATCTACTCTTCTTATACATGTTCATGCTTACCCAAAGGCTGCAGGTTGATCTCAGTGGATGATCACTACTTGCACTGCATATAAGAGTTTGCTATCAGTGCTACCAATCAAATTAAGATTGTGAAAACTCTCACCCAAAAGTACCACACCATCATAGCAAGGGAAAGATCAACAACAATATTGTTTTAGGTACTGCACAATGGCTTGAAGTTCAGCACCTCAAGCACACCCGGAGAGGCACCACAAATGCAGATGGCCTTGAATCATCTACAAAGCTCTACATACCATTCGAATGGACAAGAGTTTGTCTCATTCAATATCTCAGATGTATTATATTCTGTCGTTTCCTTTCATAAAATACAGGGGTAGGATTAAGTGACGCCTCTTCTCATTTTAATACCTTCAACCATTTTCAGTAACATTAAATTACTTGTTATGGTAAAAGAGTAAAAAAACGCTAGACCAAAATAAGCATTTTGTTAATTTCCAAGAGTACTAACCTCTCTACCTTCTTGTTAGTTTATTCCAAGGTGTTATGAAATGATATTTTGAAGAGAACTGTCAGAAAATTTAGACGGCACTCAACAAGCAGTAGTCCGCAAAGCACGAGAGAACCACAATACACAAATCATCTCCGAGCATAAAATTAACCAGGGAACATTTTTACCTCCCAATCTCTGATTCTTAATAGTAACCATGAATAATATTTGCTGCCTCAATTCTTGGGAAGGTTTAGCCAAGTACAACAACATATGTTGCTTATTAGGACCTCTAATCGTTTGAGATTTCACAAGCTTACTGTTATCATTTTTATGTATAGCAAAACCGGGGGCATAAACGCAAAACTCAAGTTTGTAAAAACACCAACTTCTTTTCAGAAAAGATTCCTGCTTCCGTTATGTTCTGTCGTGCAGCCAGTAGACCGCAGATCGTCATTATCGTCTTCAACGGCAAGTTTGCATCACGCAACATAGTCACGGCCTCATGGGAACCAATAAGTTTTATTTCCTTTCTGTCTCATCTATTTTAGTTTAACATGGTTTGAGTAATCCTTGTGTCTAATCTATATGATTTATTCAATCCGTAATAAGTGTTCAATTCTCTAGCTAATCTTTAATCCGCTAAAATGGCATTTTCTGTAGCTATTCTTCTTGACAATGCTGCGGGCAAAAAGCCTTCTTCAGGCAGATGCAAAAATGAGCTATAGCAGCTGCAAAAAGAAGCTAGTATCAGGTTCTTCTCAACTATCTGTGCTCTCTTGACAATCTTTATTGTTACATCATACTGGGGAAAGCACTTACATGCAATCTCTCAGGACTCCCCCGTAAGTGTCTATGAGTGTATGACCGGGGGGAAGGCTTTCAGAAGAAAGAGATACCCAACATGACACGCCTTTGGCAGCTCGGCGGAACGGGTGTTTGTTTATATTGCATACGCCACGTTACCGAGAGTTTCGGATCCCCACCGCTTGGTAATCCCCTGGACAGGGTTTAGCCAGCGGGGTGACAGGTCCACACGTAACGCAAGGTAAAACCCCCTTGTGAGTTTACGAGATCAAACACTCATCCCACACTTACAAAACATGGACTTCAGCACCAATCGATGGTTTGATCCGCAACAGACAAGACATAAAGCTGCCATGTACATATGCTGCTACTGCTGAGTGCTGGACATAGCTGTTAATACTCGTCAGTCACCAGCCATTTTTGTTGCTGCACACGACAATTACGAGAAATCATGTATCAATGAGAAAGGGTAAGACGCATTTGAGCTCTTTGTTTGCAGGGATGTTTCAGAACTTCGGTAAAGAATAGGGGAAGGTATTAATACTTCGATGTATCATATTCTTTACCGAAATTCTTCTAAAAAGAGCCCAAGCCATTCAACAAGGGGCAATACTTCTACTCCTTATAAACGGTAAAGAGTGGTATTTCTCTCTTATACTTCATACTTCTAATTGGTTATACTTCGTGTATTTCATATTGGGTATACTTCATACTTCTTATTTAAGAATACTTCATGCTCATTATTGGTAGTGCTTCAGACTACTCCAAGGATTGATAATTCTTATTTCGGCACTTTATACTTCTTACGCGAAGTATACTTCTTCAACAATTTATACTTCTTGTTTCTAGTACTTCATATACTTCTTATATGAGAAGAGTACTCCAAGTACTTCAAGTACTTCTTATACTTCATGCTTCTTGTCGAAGAGTACTTACTGCGGAGTCTTATTTTTATCATGCTTTTATTCGTTAGTGATCATTGTTACTTCGTGTACTTCTATAATCACTCCACATACTTCTTATATGTTTCTCAACAATACTTATTTCATTACCTCTACACTCATAAAGCGCTATCAATCGGCAAGTATTGCTAGAATATATCCTTTATACAGGAATAATTGGTTATTATTATTAATTGTGTTTCCATATGGACTAATTTGGCATACTCAGGAAAAACAAAAGGTGCAGGCGCCATTGTCTCCAGTCAGGACAAGGTGCTAGTACATACGAAAGAAGAACAGAACTCGTTCATCTTGTACAACTGTAACAGAATGATGCAGGTATGTAAGCCTAGAGTAGTACATCCAGTCTACCCCAAATGGCCTTCAACAGGATACTCCATACCACCATCACTACGCGCATGTGTACTACGGACGATGCGACTACAAACCTTCTCAGATTCAATCCTTGAGTCGACATTGATCAAGGATACCTCGGAATACCACAAAGAATGGTAGCAAGTATATATACTCCATGCATTCTTATCAATGAATGCATCGTAATTCCTCATGCATCCTTATCGAAGAATGCTTGCTGCGGAATTCCTCATACTTCATGCATTCTTATCGATGGATGCTTCGGAATTCCTCATACCTCATGATAATGGTGTCCAATGATAATGATGATAAATGAAAGAGCATAACCAAGGTGTTTAATCAGAGTGTATGGCCCAAAGTTCAGTAAGTACAGAAGAGTACTTGCTGTTACTGTTATGGAAGCCGTTACTATGCATTTACAGCAGAGCCCAGCAAGTACTGAGCAGTTTTATTACTGTTATGGAAGCACGCCAAGGACCCAAAGCATGATCGTAATGATGAATTCCAAAGCATGTAGAGCCAACTGATGCAGAAAAGAGCTCAGTTTATTAAAGCTTGCAAGCTGAGGACGATAATGCTGATAATTCAAACCGATGACAATGGCGAAGCATGGTCCGTCCGCTGCCCAGCTCAACTACGAAGATTCAAGCAACCCGAAGATCTAAGCTTCGAAGTACAAGTGAGGGGATTACGACAAGTTCTTCTCGTTCATCTCTTTGCAGGTATACGACCAACAACCAAATATCTTCGTGGGAGCATCGAAAATAAAAATCTGTTCATCCAACCCTACGATAAAAAGGTCTACAAAGATGTTGTCCAGTTCAAGCAAAAAATCAAGCCACGGTCTTTTACAAAGACTCCCAGTTAAAAATTGGCAGTATCAGAAGTACACTACCAAGTGAAAGGACAAAAGGAGGACTTTTGGGTCGACTAGAGGAAAAAAAGAGTGGAAAGAGTAAGAGACCTGCTATCTCTAAAAAGAGGAATATAGCTGGGTTGTTTTACTTTATCCCTTCGCTTTTTGAAGACCTTTGTTGCTACTCACCTGCTGACGATGATGCATACAAAGTATGAACTATAATGGTCATTCACAAGTCATGTTACGATGTACATAGAGATAATCCTCAGGAATACTTCCAACCTAAATCGAGCAAGGGGCATGGCGGATGATGTCACGAAGCCATGTCACGAAGGGGCATGGCCGACGATGTCACGAAGCCATGTCACGAAGGTGCATGATTGACGACGATACGAAGACATGTCACGAAGCCATGTCAAGAAGGTGCATGGCCAATTGCGGTGTTAATCCTTGCAGATTCCATGGGCCTTAAGAGTTACACAGAGGCTGCAGTTCGAGCAAGGACGGTAATAATTCAAGTGAATACTACACATGTGTGCGTGCGAAGAACACAAAATCTTTTCGACAAAGATTAGATGAAGGAAACAACAACTGAAGCATGAAAGATTATGGAAAAAGTGATTTTTCTTAAGGACCGCTCATTATCAACACTCAAGAAAAGGGGCAAATTGTAAATACCATAATCTGCACCACCCACGTGGCGACCATCAATGACTAAAGCAGGTTAATATGAGGCGGCACAGTGTACCGTATCATCCCAAGACTGCTTAAAAATAACGCCAAGGTCACTTTAGTAATGAACCAAACGTTTTTTCCCATATATAGAACGCGATTAGGTTATAGGAGGGGACCCTTTTTGGGCTTTCTCTCTTCTTCCCCGACCGACAATTTTGGGACCTCTTTTTCCTCTCTTTCTCTCTATCCTCCTTGAGATTCATGAACTCTGTAAGAGAGTTCTTCTTACCAAATGTACATACGAAAACATATAATGAATTTACAGATCTTCCTCCCGTGGACGTAGGCACTAGCCGAACCACGTTAAACCATTTGTGTTCATGTTTCGTTACATTTCTGCACTATATCTTTTCCTCATGATTTTAGTTTACATGTAATTTATCTACTGCTCTTTCATTTCAATTAATTGGTTGTGATATTAGAAATTAGTATTGACATCATTCCTACGCTAAAAACTTAAAACTTTCGTAATAAAAGAAGGGAAAAAAAAAACCTAAAAACCAAAACCAAAAACTGACCGAGCTTTTCTTTCGTAACTAGATTTGTGCCCGTCCTAAGCACCGGGCATTTTATTTCTTTTAATTTGGGGTGCGGGCTAGCTTCGCCCCCGTGGGGATGCATTGTTGATTTGGTGTGCGCGGGGCTTCGCCCCGTCCCGTGGAGATGCATTTTTGATTTGGTGTGTGCGGGGTTTCACCCCGCCCCGTGGAGATGCATTTTTTATTTGTTGTGCACGGGGCTTCGCCCCGTCCAGTGGAGATGCGTTTTTTATTTGGTGTGCGCGAGGCTTCACCCCGCCCCGTGGAAATGCATTTTTGATTTGGTGTGTGCGTGGCTTTGCACCGCCCCGTGGGGTTGCATTTTTGATTTGTTGTGTGCGGGGCTTCGCCCCGTCTTGTGGCGACGCATTTTTGATTTAGTGTGTGCGGGCCCGTGGAGATGTGTTTTTGATTTGTTGTGGCCGGAAAACACATGAAATAGGTGGACTGGAGAATATGTGTATATTTTATTTATTTTTCATTTTATTTTCGCAGAGTATATGTGGAGTTTTTTCCCCTTTATATATTAATTTGAAAAAAAGAGTCCTTATACGGTAGATACTCGATTTTCCAAATTGAATTTGGACTTCCATAAAATTCCAAACACGATAGGTTAGGTTTTTCTTTTGAGTTTCTAAAATCATACGTTGCCAAATATCCTCTTTCTTTTTCTTTTATCTTTTCCTATTCTTTTTAAACCAATCATACGTTGCCAAGTGTCCTCGCAAAATCCAAATTGAATTTAGTTTTTTTTTTTTTTATCTTTTTCTATTCTTTTGAAACCAATCATACGTCGCAAAGTATCTTCACGAATTCCAAATTGAATTTTGTTTCCTTTTTTTAATCTTTTCCTATTCTTTTTAAACCAATCATACGTTGACAAGTGTCCTCACCAAAATGATCATTTCACAAATCTTTATTTGTCTACACCTTTTAAGTCTTAGATACAGGAAAGCCAAAACCTTTTTTCTTTCGTCTCTTTTCTCCTTCTTCTCTCTCTGTTCTCCTTCTCCATCTCTTTGTTCATCAGAAAAACCTCTGCATAATCAGTTGACGAAACTAATCGAGCTCATCTTCCTAAATCTCTCAGAAAAATCGAAGTGGACATTTTTTCCAAACAAGGTAAAACTCAATTAGTTTTTGGTAATCCTATTTTTCTTGATCTAATTTTAGTCTATTAACCAGAATTATGGATCAATGCTTCTGTAATCCTATTTATATGCTTATTTTGATTTGGGGGTATTCTCTTATCTATTTTGATTTTATTGTTTTCTTAGATTCTATTATGAAAGTAAACGAAATTAAACAAGTAATATTTTAATTTCACAGGTTAGGGTAAATCACTCTACACTCAAGGTTATTTTGGCGGTGAGAGTTAATCACTTTTTGGATAAATAGAACCCTGTAGATTAAACATCCGTATTGGTATTCTTTATATTTATGATTTTGCAGTGGCCGATCATAAAAGAACCATGAGGTAATTAATTACAAAACACACTTCGTCATTAACACGCCACTGTATTCTTCTTGAAATTCTGTTTTAAGTATGTTTTCAAAACACACGTTACATAATCTGGGTAATAAGATGTCACACTCCAGTTACAATGCAAGGTCAACATATACAATTTAAGTTTCTAGGTTTAATCGGTTGCACAGTGTGCAAATGGGTTGTTTACAGAAGAAATTCTTAGACGAAGTTGAATATTTCAGCCGAACGTGATGGCAAGCTGAACGTGATTGTTTATTTTGGTGACTTACCGGTCAACTTGCTATGCCTGCTTTGAATTAAGCCGATAATGGTGTCAAGTTTGTTCCCCTCTTTTCTGGCGTCAGAAGGAATTTTTCAAAAGAAACCTATCATCTGGATGGAAGTGTCTATATGGAATTCAATGGTTGGTCAGATACGTAGCACACCAAAGAACTTTTAATGCTTCTTGCAATTTGTCGATAACATCTTATCATTAAACGTTTTTGTTACCACCTCAATATCATTATTGCTTCAACTTTGACCCCACCTGGAAATGTTTATGCTTGAAAAGAGCACACACCAAAAATGATCGTAATCTTGCGCAATACCGAGTCGTTGCATCTGTTCTGCATCATTGTATCTGTCCTGCTTATTTTGGATTGCTGTAATTTTTATTTTGTTGGTTTTTGGTCTGCGCTTATTTTGATCACTCTTGACATTGTTTTTGATTTGCATTTTTGATTGATCATTTCAAATTAATTGGGTCTGTGTAATTTGTGTCCACTTAACAACTTTCATATTCTTTTGCACCATCCATTAGTAACATTTCAACCCCATGCTTGAGCGTCTCTTTTTCATTTCATACAGTCGAGCCCTGAAATGGCAAACTACAGGTAGGTGTCGTTTCTACTCTAATTTTGAACAGAAAGGGGCAAGGCATCATCTTTCTTCTTCTTTATTTAGCAGAATCTAATCTAAATTTGTCACTATTGTTCCATCCTTACGTTTTATTTATATAGCTGATTGATCCTCTAATGATTCATCGAATGTTTCTACCAGTACTTCTATTATCGTCCCCGCAACCAGATAAAAAAAACTGTGTTGTTTTTCTGCTTGGTTAGTCTTTGAGGCACCTAGCTTTGAAATAGTTATTCAGGATATTATTCCTAGGAAGGGTTAAAATTGATCCCAAGTATAGTGTATCTGTCTACAAGTTTACATATAATCGTCAAGGAGTTATCCCATGTTGTAATTGAAAAATATCTAAGGATTGTATTACTGTCAACCGCAGTAGATGTTCTTGCTTTCAAAATGTGGGTTAATGAACCTACAGTGGTCGCAAACAAAAAGAAGTACTAATGTCACTAGCGACAGGAACCATATGCGGGTTAAATTGTGGACATGTACATTTCAAGTTTAAAATGTGGGTTAATGAACCTACATTGTAATATCTGTACGTGAGGCTTATACTATGACTTGAATTACTATTGATGCGATATAAAATAAGAATATCCGATCTTTGTTTGGATCGGTTAGCACCCGGATTTGGATGACACATTAGTACATTAGGGAAAGTAATAGAACATAGGTTTCTACAGAGTTTAAAAATGCATGTGGTAGTTGAATGTATGTTGAAACCAGTAAGTAGCATTAAAAATACATTCATGGGACAGACATCCAAAGACCCAATGCCCAGGCCGGACCGTTACGGCATGGGTCATCTATTTAAGCTTCAAAACAATTTCATATATTTTTTTTAATAAAACCCAAAATATATTAATACTAAGGAAAGTTATACAGAGAGAGGTCACAACCATTAGTCAGAGCATACATACCATTACATTTTAAACAGTTTAGCAATGGACTATTTACACAAAAACCAACCTTTTTACATCTTTCCCATTTAGCTAATTTATCCGCTTCTTTATTTAGACTTTTATGTACATACACTACCTTACTATATACATTATTATCCCCAAAAACAATTTCCTTTTTTTTTTTTGAAAAGGCCCGAAACAATTCCATATGAATTGGCTAAACAAAGACAACAAATAATGTAACTAAAGTGATAATGTTAATCTAAATTTTGAAAAGTAATATAGGTATTTACCTAAGCTGTCAAATAGGCACGTACCTGTTTTCATGTTTGGAACAATAAGTTGTTTTGGGTAATTAACTAAGGATATTAGTCGGATGGCTTATTTTAATGATGACTATTAGCGAAACCGAATTTAGGCGTCCCAACTTTGTGCAGAAACTTGACGATACCAAATTAAAAATGCATCGGGACGGGGCGAGGCGAGGCGAAGCCGAGCTTTACCAAATCAAATCGGGACTGGGTGAGACGAAGCCGAAATCCAGCTTTACCAAATCATATCGGAACGGGGTGAGGCGAAGCCGAGCTTTACCAAATCAAAAATATGGTTCAAAGAAAGAGTCAGTGATGCATTGTATTTGTAGTTGGTGCATAACTATGTCATTCTATTTGTAGATTGAATTGGTGAACCAAGTTTGCGAAGCAAAAAATCTAGTTGTGAATGGTAGTCGTATGCAGCCTCAAAAGGTGTTCGTTTAGTCGTACGACTAACTGAATTGTTATAGGCGAAGCCGTCTTGGGATAAAATCTGGTCCCAACTCCTAATACAGTAACCTCGTCAAATTAATAATTTTATTCGGTCCCGATTTGGGCAAATGGGATAAATGAATAACCTCGCTAAATGCATTAATGAATATTTTTTTTAACTAATGAATAAATGAATAATCTCGCTAAATACATTAATGGATAAAAAATACACAAATATTTCAACTAATCAAGAATGTTCATGAAAGAAGTTAATTCTTCTCAAAAAAACCCATGTAGAATTAATTATTTTTTCTTCCACCTAAACCAAAATGCATTCCGTCATCAATTTTTTGTAATGTATGCACAACTTCTAGGATATGTTGTTATGTATTATAAAAAATAATTTTTTATGGCGATTGTCGCTTGAAAAGCCTCATTTGATGACACCATAATATATGTTTGAGGATCGTTCTCATCATTTATTACAGACTCAATAATTTCTTCACATGTAGGTGAGTCCATAACTGCATCATTCTCGTTAGGATCGGTGGTTCCCAGATGTTCGACGTCTATCACAATTCCATAGCATAGATTAAAGATGACATCAATAAGATGAAATGAAAGAAAAAACTCTCTAAATGAATAAATATTTAACCTCGCTAAACGATTTTTTTTCTGATCCCGAGGCTATTCATTTATCGATGTTAGATTGTATGATCTCCTACTAGACTTCTTAATGAATTTCTCGAATTCCGATTTATTACTTCTATCTGGCCATCAATAAGCGGGTGGGCAGTAGTAGAATAACGTAAATCATGAATTTTTCCTTAAAGTATTTCAAATGTGTCCTAAAAACCCATACAAAAGCACCAGTTCGTTAAAGAAAGGGGACGCAACATTAGAAGCGTCACCTATTTTAGAAACAAGGGATAAAGTGGGTCATATTAGAGAACCTAATCTCCACAAAAAAGATGCAATCATGTTATCCGACTGTTTTCAGCAATTTTAACAAATCTATATTGAAGTATACCCAAGGGAGTGTGGAACGGGGAACAGAGTATCCAATATGGTATTTTGGGGCTGTCCCTTTACGATTTGGAAAACTTAACACATGTCGACCAATCTGTCAATATCCTCGTCCATAGGAGACCAATAATAAGGACTTCTTACAGACTCTAGAGTCTTGTCCTGATCCAAATGACCTGTCAGTCATCCGCCATGAAGCTCTTAAATAATTTTTTCTCTTAAAGAGTCAGTAGGAATATACAATTGGTTGCCTCGAAAGAGATAACCATCATGGATAACAAATGGGGTACCTGGAGTTGTTGAGGGTGCATCTAACTGTTGTGCAACAGAACCGAAGTATGATTCAACTACATATTATTGTTTAATTTCCTCAAACGTGAGCTTGCATCGATGTCACCAGCACATACCGACGATTAAGAGCATCAATTACCTTTTTTGCTCCACCGAATTTATGCTTTAGGAAAAAAGTAAACTCTTGAAGGTAGTCAATCCATTTTGCATGTCAAGATTTTAATTTCTTTTGAGTCTACAAATAATGTAAAGCTTCAATAAAATCTTTATGGGCAAGATAATATCTCCAATGTTGTAAAGCACGAACTAGGGCATAACTCCATATCATAAGTTGAGTATTTTCTTTAAGTTTTTATCAGTTTCTCGCTGAAGTATGCTACAACTTTGTTTTCCATCATTTGAAGCATCATGTTCCACCACAAAAAGCTACGCCAAATTTAATAGAACTAAAATTGAAGCATCATGTTCCAGGTTTGTTTTCCATCATTTAGTTGTCAAAACTTCTTAATCTTTAGCATCCTTTGTCCACTGCAAAGTTCTCCCTTTAATACACTTAGTTATGGGATTCATAATGACACTTAACCCGTTTAAATCTTCGTATCCTACCCATAAAAGCTACGCATATCCGTTATAGATTGAGGAACATGCTAGTCCATAATATCTTTCACCTTCACGGGCCCAGCCTTTAAGGCACTAACCGATACAATATATTCTAGAAATTCTACTTCCTCGCGCAAAAATGAGCATTTCTTAAGATTGAGATACAATTTTTTGTTTGAAAGCACCTTCATCAACTTCCTTAGATGAACTAAGTGTTTCTACTTGGTACGTCCATATACCAAAATATCATCAAAGTATACCACAATAAACGGTCAATAAAAGGACGTAATACCTCTATCACCATGTGCATGAACGTATATGGAACATTGGAAAGTACGAATAGCATTACAAGCATTCATAGAGGCCATCCGATGTTTTGAACGTTCTTTTCCATTCATCCTTAGTGCGGATACATACTTGATGGTACCCTCTTAGTAAGTCTAGCTTCAAAAACACCTTAGCACAAACTAGGATGTCTAACATATTCTCC
Source organism: Papaver somniferum (assembly GCF_003573695.1). Lineage (NCBI taxonomy): Eukaryota > Viridiplantae > Streptophyta > Magnoliopsida > Ranunculales > Papaveraceae > Papaver > Papaver somniferum. The sequence goes on along the minus strand of NW_020619159.1, from coordinate 381,471 downwards.
AATCTAGGTATTGGGAACCTATACTTGATGGTAATCTTGTTGATTGGTCGGATATCGATACACATTCGCCAGTAACCATCTTTATTTGGTGCTGATAGGCTGGTACAACACACATGCTCTTTCTCTCCTTAACCAAATCCCTATGAAACAACTCTTCTACCTGTCCACGGATCTCTAATTAGTGTGCGGGAGGCATGCTTCTAAGTTAGGTTAAAAAAATACTGGTACCAATTCAATGGAATGTAGTATGTCTCTCATAGATGAAAACACACTGGGTAATTCAATAGGCGTAAGTTCTTGGAAACTTTTCAATAAATCAAAAAATTCTGGTGGTTGTTCGTCGTTGTACAGGTCGATATTTGTTATGGGTTTATACACCAATGTAAGAATTATACTTGACTTCTTGCTTTCCTGCTGAAATTATCTACATGTCAACAAACTTGTTGACTATACCTTTTCATCCTTCCCTCCCTGCACTTCTTTTTCTTTCATATGATGTATCGTCATTTTCTTTCCATTACACATAAAGGTATATGTATTAGTTTCGATCAAGTGAGTCATCTTCTTGTCAAATAACCAAGGTCTGCCTAATAGTATATGACAAGCACCCATAGGTATTACATCACACCAAACTTTATTTTCAAAATTTCCAATAGAAAACTTTATTAGGCACCTTCTCGTAATTGAGACCGTGTTTCCTTTTTTTAACCGATTTATGTTATACGGTGAGGTACTTCTTGGTCGACAAACTTAACTTGTCTACTGATTTCTGAGACACTATTTCATTAAGGAAGTTTCACATGATTAGAGATTGTGATGGTCTGTCATTATGGAAGTTTTAATGTTATTTAGTTTCATTTTTATTAGTCGCAAAATATTTTTTGGTAGGGTGGTAGTTGAAATTTTATGCTGGTGATAATTTTTTTTCTTCGCTGATGCTTCTTGGTAACTATGAATTTTCTAATGGGGTTTCTACTGATGGTTCTTAGTTATGCTTCTTTAGGCACTTGGATTGGTGTTGCTGTTGGGAACTGATTTCCCTGACTCAACTGACATGGAGACTCTGCTGGTAGTGTTCTTCGAAAGATGGTTGAAGTGTTGGATAGGGTTTTACGATCTAATTGTGGCTAGTTTCTTGTTGGGACGTTTCTTCCGAGGCTTGGCTATGGCTCGCCAATTCTTATTTTCATATCAACTGTTTTTTTTTGTTATTGTTGTTGAGAAAAACATTTTAATATAGATAAAATTATTGCTTTACCGACCCAAAAAAGTGCAGTCCCCAGTGTCTCCTCAAGACAAGACCAAAGATATGATGGTCGGTTTGGCTGCGATGGGAATGGGCCGTATATCTGGAGTATGAGTCCCCAACTATCCATGTGCCACATGGTACCCCAACTAATCCTAGATACATAAAATAATTTTCGAACTTAAATTTAATTGCATCTTTATTAATTACTATACTGCTCTTAATTTTCTAAATTTAAGACATTGCATTTATGATCTTTTTTTTCCTTCTTCTAACTGATTCACTGTATTCCGAGAGTTTGTTTTTACAGAAGTTCTCCAATTTTTCTTATTTATTTCTCCATTTTTCAGCTTATCATCTTGATTTTTATAGCTCCGTTGTAAACGAACAAAAAGAACAATGAGATGGGATCAGATCAATTGTTGGAGGATAAAAAATTGACTTTCTTCCTAATTAGGTTAATGGGTCATCAGAGTAGATGGGTTTCTTTCTTCCTTTTGCATGTGTTAGTGTAGATGGTCGAATTTTGATAAGGGGCAAAAGTATCATTTCAAGACAAGAGGCAAAATGGTACTTCCATAACTAGGTGTTGAGTCATCATTCTGAGCTAACAAGTCGTCTTCAACAGAACAACAAGAATAAATTGAGAAAGGATTGGATGTATTTTGAAATCTCTGAAAACAAGTGTGATCCTCATCACCAAAAGACAAGATTGGCCATATAGGAAAAACTCAACTCTCACGGTAGAGACTAAGCCCTTGGTCCTCAAGGTACCCACAACAACGATTTCTATTATACGTCCCCGCGAGACACTACTGGTCGTGATACCGTGATTCCTAGCGCACATCCTCGATGAGATACTGCTGGTCACGTAGGTTCTGTAGAGCATAAAACGTCCCCGGTGGACTTATGAACCATAACATCCATAATTTCAGCATGTTTTTGCAAGACGCGGCTGGTTGTGATGCCATGGTTTCTAGTATACATCCTTTACGAGATACTGCTGGTCATGTAGGCTCTGCAGATGTGTAAAAACGTCCTCACGGGACTTATGACCCAGAGCGGAGACATACATGTCTCATGTAAGCACGACTCACCCTATTTAATATCAAGGACTGACTCCTAGTACATCATCGCGAGATTAACTGGTCATGTCTACTCTAGGCTCTGACTCGACTTACTGAGGTTTTCGAATAATTCCTAAGACATCCCCGCGAGATACGCTGGTTATTCTTCCAATGACCCCTTTGACGAACTTCTAGAACATCCTTTCGAGATACACTGATCATGTCGGCCCTATCATACAGACACAATTGACTCCTAGCACATCTCTACAAGATACGCTGGTCAAAGACAAGTGAGACAAAGTCTCGCGGAGACATTATTAGGTGTAAAAGCCTTCCTTTCTCTCCCGAACATATCTTAGTTGGCTTCAGAGAGATCAATCCCACAAGCTAAATTTCATACGGCCTCAGCCGTGTCAGCCAAATCTCAGACGACCTCAGTCGTGTCGGCCAAATATCAAAAAGCCTCATTCGCGTCAGCTAGACCTCAGATGACCTCATCCGAGCTGATCCATCTCGTCTGAAGAGTCTTATACAAGCACAAGATTCAGGCACAAGACTCAAGCACAAGCCTCACTTAGGGCTCAGGCTTCTTTCTCAGCGTCTCAAACGCACTCAGGGCTAGTAAATTGGGCTTGAACTATACATGTCTATCCAAAAACGTGGATAAGCTCCTTGAGCTCCGCGTGCTCAACAAAAGGGACCCATATGCAATAATCCGGTTTCCACGGGACATATGTGATCGACCATGGAGAGAGGGAGCTCAACATCAGCTCCTCTAACACTCTACACACGAATTCTGAGGCATTCCATGTCTTTTCACGTGACTCATCCTAGTCATTCTCACAAATCAGAGAATATCTCTCTATCTTGGCCAACTCGGCTATATAAAATATTTTTTCTCTCTCTCAACACATCATCGCAAAGGATGACTCAGCTTCACACAAATGAGGGGATATGAATTATGGGTTTGGTCCGGCGGTCTACGACACGTGTAAGAAATACTCCTATTGCTCACCGCAGAAAAGAGTAAAGGCGGTGGAATAAGGAGACAAACTCATCCTAGTTTGTCTCTACCTATTCTTGGAGAGATGGGAAAAGTGTTCCGCATGGCAAGCAACCCCTATCTTCACCGACCTAAGATTAGAGAATTCAGCTATAAATAGGTTCTATGTTTCTCCAAGCTAAAACAATTTTCTCATAACCTCTCAGAGCAAAAACTTGTTCTCCGATCCCTCTCTTCATCTGTTTCCCTCCCTAAGACCGGCCCTAAATCTCCTTCCCTGTTACTGAAGCATCCTTTGAACGACCACTATGCGTGGTTTAGGTAAAGACTGTTTGTGCTCAACCCCCATAACTCACTTTCAGAAACCCTAGAATTCCACTTTTAACCTCTCATCGATTTTAGGTAGCTACATTTTAGCGACCACAATGGGAGGTTGTTCACTCAGTTATAGATCCCAATTATGGACAATCGTCCACTTTCCGAAATCGGACAAATGTCCATTTTTAAAAAAAAAAAATCGTGAAAGCTCACAGTTTAGATAAAGGATTTTTTTTTTACTGTTGTTGGACGGATCCATCAAAAAAAAAAAACCATGAGCAACTCACGTAAATAATTTTTTTTATTTATTGTGGATAGGATAACGATTATTACATGAAACTAGTTGGAAGCCTAACAAGCTAAGCTCCAACAACATACTACTACATTAATTGAATAGGTTGATGTGCTAGCCTACCAGCGAGCCTCATGGGTAACCTAGCCAAAGGAGCCGAAGCGGATGGGGGCTGAGATTGTGTCACAAGGGGGGCAAACTAACTCTACCTTCCATGTTAATTTCTGCAATATTACGCCATTGGGGGCTCGATCCTGTGACCTCCTGGAACGCATGAAATTTTGGGGATAACAATCCAGTTTTTCAAAATCAGACATACATCAAATCTAAATTTTTTTTGTGAAAGCATAGGGAAAAAAATTACTATTGGAAAGACGTTCATCATCAAAAAGAATTTTTACCTGGTCGGTGCCGGAATCCAGCAGGAAAGTCGTGGGTGGTGGTCGGTCGGTGGCGGCGCTGACAAATAATTTCTCCCCTGCTGCTCGGACGTAAAGTTGGAGGAAGGTGTAGATGCTTTGGTCGGAGGGAAGAAATTAAAAAAAGAGAGGTGTTTTATCCCTTTTATACTAATTTTATTTCCAAACCTAATTAGACAAGTATTTCCTTTCTTGGGTCGCGGGCCCACTAGTGCTAAACGCACCAAGTTGGTCATTCCTCCACCCAAATCAGCGGCGCCTCATCGAGTCACGATTTCCTGACGACGCTCTATCATATTGCCAGGATCATTCAAACCATTGCTCGTACGTGACATCATTGGAGCAAGTCGAGGATTCTGGTAACATTTCTAACGACTAAGTTCAATTACTTATTTCATTTATGATTGAAAAAATCACCATCCAGTGCTTATTGCGGAACATGACCGTCCCTCACTGAGCAGGGGACTTAATGTTGATGGTGGATTTTTGACAAAGGCTAAAATCATAAAATCATAATTTTGTATATTTCTGACCAAGCTTTAGACGAATTATGAAATTCATATTTTGGAATTTATACATGAAAGCTCATGTCACGATGTTTTCTGACTGAGTGTGTAGCCTCTTCGGAGCATGAATAAATATATAATTATTAAAGCATCTCAGCTGAACTTTCAATATTATGCATATTTCATCATTTATACTGAGCAATTCCAGTACGCACTTCTGTATAGAATCGAGAATGATTGTACGGGTCATATATGGATTGACCACTAGTATAGAGCAATAACGTCTTCAGGATGTCGCAAATATTCGATGTCTATGCAGAACAAACATTCAGAACGAGTATAATGCTTCCTTTATCTCATACCTCGATTCTCGAATAAATATAATGCTCCTAGACAGATTGCCTGTTAGTAATGAATTCTAGTGCAATATTCATCAATTGCATTCCTAGAAATATTTTATTTTTATCACAATATTTCATTACTTCAACTCACGGCTTTTCTCAGCTGAATTCCATGGGTTAATAATAATTATTCGCCTTTCAGGCATATGGGCCACCACCGAGAAGCCCCGAGAAAATGGTGTGAGTATACTTAGTAATAATGCACGAACGAGCACCCAAAAAACATGGAAGAATGTGGATGTATGAAGAGATGCAAAATTGAGAAGGAAAAATAAAATAAAAAGAGAAGAGGCGCAAAGAACCAGGCCCGTCGGCCGGCCATGCCGTGGTCATGGCCGCTCCCACTCCTTCTCACTTTTCCTTATTCTATTATTATTATATTCCACAACTCTTGATTTTCCACATTCGTCCAAACTCTTAGTTTTCCATATTTCTTCAAATATTTCCCAATTCTCCAAAAAGCCTACGAAATCAAATGGTCTCACGACCTCCAGGCCTTCTCACCAATAAATATTCAAATATCATTATTTTAATATGGGCAATTTGGAAATATAGGCTTTTTTTGTTGCGTTTTCAAATATAGGCCCGTTTTTTTTGTTTTTTTTGAACTTTTCGAATATAGGCATGTTTTTACTTGGTCCCGCTGTTTTTTGAAAAAAAACGGATTCCATCCAGTTAAGTGCAAGGTGGAAGTTATCTCACCTATTAAAAAGTCTTACTTACGTACCCCTGAACCATATCTCCTTTATCCACGGTCGATTTCCCACCAACTAAAAAACCTGAACCCTATAACTTGGGAACCCTTAACCCTAAAACTTGGGAACCCTGAACTTGGGAATGATAGACCCTGAATCCAAAAACCTGAACCCTGAAATCTAAACCCTGAACTTGCGAATGATGAACCCTTTTGGGGAATGATGTAACAAACCTGAAAATGGTGAAACGATCCTGAACCGAGATCAAAAAACCTTAAAAATGATGAAGAAGATCAACGTGGAAATGAGTAAAGGGTAAATAAGTAAATATAATGGAACTTAACCAAGATGGATGGAAAAGTGAAAACATGCTTATATTTGAAAAGTTGAAAAACGGGCCTATATTTGTAAACTGAATTCCGAATAGGCCTATATTTCTATTTCTTTATTAATATTCTAAAATATTGGACGCATAAGAAAAAACCCTACTTACTCATTCATGCAAAAGTTGAGAGTTTCATTCAAGATCAAACTCTTTTGAAAATACAAAATATTGCACAAACGTCCAACAAAAATACCAAAAGTTCTCAGGATGGACGGTCGTCGGCATGGTGTCCCGTGCACCACCATAGCCGGACCTGGCCGGTCCAATCGGTCATCATGGTCGGGCGGTCCCATATTTTTTAGTCAATTTTGGACAATCCTCCACTTGGATAATCCTCCATATTTTGGTGAATCCTCTTTCACTAGTTGGACAATCCTCTATACACCGCTCATCCGGTCTCTCCACCACCAATGGACGGTCCTCATACCTATTGGTTGGTTAATATCTCTACTCATATTGGATAGCTCTCCGATCCAGAGCTTCCTAAATTTAGGGTTTCTGACTTATAATAATTCTGATAAACATCAATAATTTCCATGTTGATCTAGATATCAATATTTTAATTAATATCTAAATATTCGGTCCTGCTACCATAATTTTGTTGCTCGATTGTCCAAGGAGCAACATGATTTGGACAGCCGTCCACTTGGCCGACCGTCCAATATTGGACAACCATCGAGTCCAATACTTACCAATATTCTAATTTATACTTTTTCATTCAACAATTCCTGTCAAATTTTCGACATATTAGAATAGGTTCATGATCGAGCAATCTCATTAGACCGACGTTCGTCAATCCATATGATTCGAGCATCGTTGCTGCTTCAGCTGGCATAGTGATATATCACACTTCACCAGACTCGACGTCTATGCATTATTGTTGTCCCAGAAGACGCCTTATTCTCAATCCATGAGTTATCACATTCGTCAATCATGCTTGACTCATCAAGTCTAAGACTCATGGTCTATCCAAGTTAACAATTGACCAATTAAACACACGTCTTCCTTGCATACTCCACATACATGAGACATCAATCATGTCACATGGGGGGATATCCATTAGGGTTTTGGTCTGGCGGCCTACAACATGTGTGATGTAGCAGTGCATCCATGATGAGAAATGTGAGTAAGTCGTGCAAGTCTTTGAAGAAGTTGGAAAGTAGTGGATGACCAATCAACCAAGTCTCCCGCGCAATGTGGAATTAGTTCAACCACGATTTCTCATTTTCATATTCTTCCACTCCTCTGCAACTGTCACACTTACTGCAGATCAATGTATTACTATATCTGCAATATAAATAGGTTCATCAATCTATGATATGATAACTTATCTGAACACAACTTAACTCAAGTAAATAGATCTCAGTCGAACACTACTGAACATAACTCAATCAATCTGATCAGAATTCACTGACGATTCATCAAACTTTCAGAAGTCTCCAACACATCCACAATCCTTCAGTTATCATTGATCTCACACAAGTCTCAGCTCCCCTCCTACAGATCGACCCTCATCCCTCTTTGTGACCGAATTGACTCTGGAACGACCATTGTCTTGGTTTAGGCCGGAGTCTTACAGATTGATCTCTTGAACTCAAAGCACTCCCGTGCAGTGCATCTGTTAAATGTTAAGGCAATTTTCTCAATTGAGGATCCGCCTGTTACACAACCTTCCACATTTCCTCAAAAACCAGCAAATCGTTCTCACCCATCAGCAATACCTATCCATGTAAACATGTCAAAACTATCCAAAGTTGACAAAACCATGGACCATTACAGTGCTCAATTAATCAGTTTGAGACATGGTTACAAGATCTTTGATCTTGAAGTTAAGAAATATTACTTGTGATAACATAAAAGTTTAAAAGAATGTTATTATCTTTGATAACAAAAAGTTACATCATATTATATCCATTTACTAATAGGATACACAATACTTACCAAAGTATTGTGTACCCATGTTCACAGATCTTAAAGTATTGTATGTTTTCAAATCATTTAAGAATAGTTGATGTGATTTCACAAATCTCAAGTATCAGTAGAAACTAGATGCCACGAGTGGCATTGTGTAATTAGCGCCCTTATTCCTCTCTTTACACGTTCATATAAATTAAACATCAAATTTGTAACCTTCAGGTTTCACAGTTTGTACTGATGTCCAACAATGTACATTAGTAAGAGGACAACCAAATACGGATGTGTTTCATCCATATTATCAAGCCATACATATTGTCGATACTTCACGATGGTTTCTCTGCATAAAAGGATTATATCTATAATCAATATTTGATGATTTAGTAGTTACTCGGAATACATGTTCGACAATAACTACAATTTCATATGTGTATAATTAATAATTATTCTTTAATACTGACATCAGTTTTCCACTTATAAATGAATTCCTCTTTAGGGCATATATATATATGGCTCAGGAATTAAAAACCGTAATTACATAGTCTCATTGAGAATATTATCAATAGCATCCCCAAGAGAACCATTTTGATTTAATGTCATTGGCTTCTTCAATCAAGGAATATATATATATATATCATTTTCATCAACAATTCAGATGTGTTGTGGATGACTCAATTATTAAATCATGGAATTCCCAAGAGGACGCAAACTAGTGTCAAAATGAATGCAACAACATATGACATTTGGTTTTCTTCTTGTAAGAACAAAATGCTACAAGAAATTAATAGTGACATGAATAACTTCTCCACCTTATACCGAATTGGTGCAAGAATTATGATGCGACCAATTCACGACTTTCTTATAACGAATGTTCCCCCCACCACCCAACGACGAGAAGTCTCACCAAATCTAGTTATATTCATGTGTACTCTTTTATGGGTGTCTGACAAGGATCCAAGTAGGTCATTCGAAAAACATTTTTCTTTGGATTTTTCATCATATTATTACAATTAATAATTTTAAATCGCCCATGCTCATATATGTCATTGAAATTTGACAACGTATGTGCACCCTGATTAATATTTATTACAAATGATAGTTACATGCTCTTGTATTAGTACGTATACCAAAATTTAAACGAGCGATTCCGCTCGATTGGTACTAATCAATCAATATGGCAGAAACATCTAATATTTTAAAAATTGTGCTCTTGTAGCAAAGAACATGACATATATTTTGAGTTTGAACTCTAAGTTCTATTTTGCAAGAAGCAATTTGGTGTTTATTTGAAAACCACCATGGACACAACTCAATTCTAATTATATTGTGTTCTTAAAGTATTTTAATACTTTTATAAGTACTGTGATTATGTATTTTGCATCATAGTCAACTTGTTTCTCCATATTCTTTGAAATAAGAGATAATTGAAGAAATGAATTTATTCAAATCTTGCAAGCACAAAAGTGCATCAACTCAATTAATTATACTGGTAATTAATTTCTTTTTGTATTGATCCATTAAATAGAAATTGGATATTATGCAAGGTCATTAAACTTCGGGTTAATGATAAAGTGAGATTCGACCGTTCAAATTACCACATGTCACACCACAGGGTAGAGAGCCTTAAGCTTCTCTACAACGTACTTATAGAACAAAAAAGATGAAGTAATAAATACTCCATAAAATGCTTACTTATCATTTGGAGGTGCTAGTTATACCGAATATTTTTAAAACTCAACGAATTCTTCAGGAATATGGTAGAGTATAAAGTGTCTTAGAAAATTAAATTCAAACTACCTGGTAAAATGATATGTATTCTTCTATAGTTGTTTCAACCGGAAATGTTATTCACATTTCTTATACACCTTTTAAAGGTTATAAATATTTACGGGTCCGAAAAATTGTGGTTGATATTCGGTTGTTTACAAGATAAATATCTCCATAACTTATATTAATGATAGATAGATTGCTTTTAAAATCTATATCCCTCAATTATACAAGTAGAAGATATAATATTAACAGATTCATCAACAAAAATATTCATTAAATCATGAGCCTCTTTGGTTACCCAAAAAAATCATGACTTATTTATGGAATCAAATTATTTTCATACACCATTTTCGGAGTCTATATTTTGTGGATTACTGCTGAACCTATTATAATCATGGTTGCTACAAAATTTATAATTTCCATGTCGGACTATATTTGAAATTGAATAACAACCCGTGGATTGTTTCTGGAATCCACTAATTACAAGAGTAGTAATTAAAATATTAAAAAAGTCAAAATAAATAAAAGAAATGAAAAGTAGACAACGTTTAGTACAAAGATAATTCCAATAAGTTTCCAATTTCGTCATTTTCAGGGTTGACGAAATATTACTATTCAGACCCGATATTTTTTGGTTTTGAATTTCGTCCCGAAATTCTTTTTAATGTGTTAATAGTGTAACACCCGGAATTTTTGGTTATTGAATTTCGAGATGAAAATTATTTTTCTCTCATTATTTTTCTAAAACAACAAAAGAAGACTATACCATTTTACCCATCACTTTCAATACCTCCTTCTCATGGTTTTATTTATATAGAAAAACGAAAGAAAAAGCATGTGATTTATTATTCTTGGACAAATGTGTTGTACTTGCATCAAGATTTTTGGAAAGCTGTTTGAGGTAGTTTTTTTTACCTAATATCAAAATTAAAACCTATTTTTATGATGGCTAGTTTGGGTCCTAGGCGAATTATTTGGGGCCTATAAATTTCCTCAACCAACCTAGAGAAAGGGATAAGGGGTGTCTGAACTAGGTAAAAGTACTAAGTTACTCACGATTAAAATTCAATTCTAAGCATTATTCTTCTAAATTTGAAACCCCTTCAAAACCAAAACCTATATAAATTATTTTCATCATAAATTAAAACTAAAACTTAAATTCATTAATCGATTCTAACAACATCGATCGATTTAATTTCATCATCCTGTTGATGGTGGTTTTTAGTTCAGGGCTAAATTTGTAAAAGTCTATCTACCTAACCCGGCATCAGATGTAGTAGATGTTGATATGTATATATTCCGCAGGGAATTTGGAGAATATATCAAAATCTGATGAGTGCCCATGACATTCTTCATATTATATTGAAACTCAAGCGCCCAGATGAATTGTTCACTAGTATAGAGCCTAATGAGTGTATAAGCTCCTAGCTGCATTACTCACAAATGTCAGAGCCTGCTGGGTACTTTTCTTGTGCTTATGTTCTACGGCATAACCCTTAATATTGGTATAACATGACGGATTTGTGTTCACTCGCAGCAGAGTAGCACGGACCTCCAAGTACCAAGGTTAAGGCCCTTGCACAAAATACTCAGTCATAAAGCAAAGAATAAACAGAACCGCGGAGTAGGAGCAACAACGAGGGAAGCGTGGCCATTCCCTAGGCCATCCGGCGCCACTTGGTCACGCCCTATGCTACCCAACCGGCCCTAATTCCTCTGTTGACCAATCATATCGCTTTAACCTACCACACTTCCATGAGTTGTGGCTGGGCCCATACTTGCCGTCCCTATTCCCAATTAACCAATCAGGTTGCTCCAAACCTGCCACAGCTTTAAAAGAGGTGGAAATTGTGTCAATAGGTCGCCATACTTGGCTTCCCAAAAACAACGCCAACATACTAACGGCATGTTAAACATGCCAAAACGAGCATGCCAGGCGCACATGCCAAATGGGCATGCCAAGTACACATGCCAAACGTGCCACTTACCGCGGCAGCATGCCAAAACGTACCCACTCTCTGTTCGTGACCAGCATCACAAAAGACTTCAATCTTGGCTAGCCTAACCATAATCACGGCCATGCTCTAGTGGCAGTGGATGGAACCCTAACTTCTAATCGTGGCACAATACTGTGCCGCTTCGGGCCCACAACATGCCACAAGCCGTGCAGACTTAAAAAACCCTAAAAAAGGCGCCACACCACAACCACTCGTGGAAATATTTGCTCCTGTGACTGTTTCTACATGGTGGCCTGCCTATGGCTCCTCTGGCATGACTCTGGCACCATTTGTGTAAAATGCCATGCCACGGCCACCTACCGCATGCCGCATGCCATATGCGCTAATTAGGGTTTCGACATGCCAAACCCTAATTTAGACAAAGTTGCTACGCCAACCAAGTCAGATAATGTTCCACAGAGCATTGGGATTGATGTGGCCACTGAAATTGATGTTGCCACACCACATTGGAGTCTAACACCAATGTGCCAATATCTAGTGACCATGGCTACGCCAGGCGCTACTTGCACATCGCGCCTCTGGCACGCACAGGCTATGCCAGCCATTCCACCGTGCCACTGGCATGCACGAACCATGCCAGCCATGCCGCAGTGCCACTGGCATGCGCTAAAGGCACCACTGTACCGTTATCAGGCGCCAACAAGATGTGGCCATAATCAATGGCTACCCTTCCTCATGAGATGTAATCTCGGCCATCCATGTTCGCCACCAAACTGACAGACTTGTAGCAAGTTTTAGGCGACCAGCCATGATGAGCCTAAATCTAGAGGCCATGGATACGCCAGGCGCCACTTGCACCTCTGTGCCACTGACATGCACGAACTATGTCAGCCATGCCGCAGTGCCACTGGTATACGCTAAAAACACCACTATGCCATTGCCAGGCATCAACATGGCGTGGCCATAATCGATGGTTACCCTTCCTCACGAGATATAATCTCGGCCATCCAAGTTCGCTACCGAACTGACAGGCCTGTGGCAAGGTTTAGGCGACCAGCCAAGATGAGCCTAATAGCATCACATGTTATTTTCCTGCGGCAAGTATCTTGACTTTGACTTGCCACACGTAGCAAACTGCTACATATTTTCCACGAAAACGCTCGAGACATCAAACATGTCACAAACTGGGGGATACTCATCAGGGTATTGGTCGGGTGGTTTACAGCGTACGACGTGCAACACGCCCGTTACAAGAAAGTGTCATGAAGTGGGACGGTTAATGGGGGCAAGAAGTAACGGGTGTAAACGGATCCACTTCCTTCATCATGGAAGCACGGTTTCTGGCGGTTAGACACTCTTCCATCACTCAATCGTTCCCACTTCCTACGAGACCAGGGTGCGTTTTATTATGGCTTGTATAAATAGGTTTCACCTATTTGCACCAAAAGACAAGTTTTGGTCAGCAACAACATAGTATCCAGAAATCATCAAAGAACTGATAACTTTCTGCAAGCCAGTTCCACTTTCTGATACAAGTCATAAAATAGTCACACCTTCAGAATCAACCATTCTGGTCTCAACACTTTCTTTGATTCCCTCCCTAAGATCAACCCTTGTCCTTCACTTTGTGACCGAAGCAAGCCTGGAACGACCATTTCTTGGTTTAGTCCAGGATTGCACAGATTGATCTCTCAAATCAAAAGTACTCCCGCGCAGTGCGTTGTTCAGGGTCTAGACTTGTTTCTCATCCACACACCCAAATTTACCAAAAACAGCAGAAACAGTTTTCACCCACAAAAATTGGCGACCACAGTGGGAGATCAAATCTCTCGGTTGCAAATTCAATTCCCAATTTCATTTCATCCCAATTGGTCTTAGGCCAAATTCAAACCCATTTTCAATTTCCTAAATTTCTCAAGATGGTTGATCTTAGGAATGCTTCAGAAACCCTCAATCCTAATTTTACTTCTCCTTGCACCGAAAATACTCCACATGTTATCCTTGAATCTGTTCTTTCATTCAAAACCATTGTCGAGGCTATGAAGTCTCGATATTTAACAACTATTCATGATTTGACGAAAATCTTGAATGATATTGTCGAGAATCAAGCTACTATTGTCAAGACGCATGACAGAGTATTTACGCTTTTGAAAGCGCTCATGGATTAACTGTCAAAGGAACCAACGCGTATTCATTATGTGGGAAGCGCTATTCAACCATTCATTTTGGATCAATGCTGATGGTGGTAGTCTTTTTTCCAAGATTCATATTCCTACTCCTAGTGAGGAGGATGAAGCCTATGGTCACGCTGAATGGAAAGGTATCCACCAAGCTAACTTGTCTGCTCATGAAGATCAAAGATGTTTCCTCAAGATCAGAAAGAAGACTCGTGGGATTTATCACGTTCTCATCAGAGTCCTCGCAATGAAAAGAATGAAGAAGCTCGTAAAGACGTTCAGGAAAGCATGCGTCTTTCTAATAAACTATCCAACATCTAGTCAATCGCTAATGAAGGGAGAAAGAGAAAAACTCCAGCAGCGGAACAACAATCCAAACATGTGGCACCAGCGCATCAGATGGATTCACCTCAGAAGGTCGCGGCTAAGGTTCCTATGCAACAACAAGAAACTGGATATACTGCTCCAAACTTCCCGTTCCTGATCGAGAAAGTAATCGAACTCCTGGAAGTATGGATTCAAGACGATGCCATCAAACTACCTCTTGTTAGGCTCCTACCAACTGAAGAACAAATGACAAATCCCAAGTATTGCCATTACCACAGGTTCGTCAATCATTCTACCAGTGAATGCAATGCTCTGAAACGCATCGTCCAAGAAAAGATAAATTCAGGGGAATTGCGCCCGGGGACTGGAGATCCTCCGTCTTTTCGCGGATCGGAATAAAGATGTTATACAGATGATAAACGACGACTAGGGACTTCTCGCGGCCAGGATTGCATCACACAATAAACTCGGATTTGCAACCTGAAAATTCAGTTTCGTGGAGAGACCCTAAGCGAATAGAGTATGTGGCCGTATCGGACGAGAGCAGAAAGGGAATGTCCAAAACCAATATACCATCCGCAAGCGCAGTCAGCAAGTCCCATGGTGTTACATCCTCTACCACCAAAACCAGCGGTACCGGAAGCATCCCCTCTGACATGACGCCTCTTATTACCAGAGCTACAGCCGCCGCTACTCCTAATATTTCTTCGAGCATGACCGCCTCCAATCATCACCAGATCTGTCACCACTTCTTCCTCGGAACACTAAAAAACTATGCCGCTTAGGGCCCACAACATGCCACAAGCCGTGCGGACTTAAGAAACCCTAAAAAAGGCGCCACACCACAACCACTCGTGGAAATATTTGCTCCTGTGACCGTTTCTACATGGTGGCCTGCCTATGGCTCCTCTGACATGACTCTGGCACCGTTTGTCTAAAATGCCATGCCACGGCCACCTACCGCATGCCGCATGCCATATGCGCTAATTAGGGTTTCGGCATGCCAAACCCTAATTTAGGCAAAGTTGTTACGCCAACCAAGTCAGATAATGTTCCACAGAGCATTGGTATTGATGTGGCCACTGAAATTGATGTGGCCACTGAAATTGATGTTGCCACACCACATTGGAGTCTAACACCGATCTGCCAATATCTAGTGACCATGGCTACGCCAGGCGCTACTTGCACATCGCGCCTCTGGCACGCACAGGCTATGCCAGCCCTTTCACCGTGCCACTGGCATGCACGAACCATGCTAGCCATGCCGCAGTGCCACTGGCATGCGCTAAAGGCGCCACTGTACCGTTATCAGGCGCCAACAAGATGTGGCCATAATCAATGGCTACCCTTCCTCATGAGATGTAATCTCGGCCATCCATGTTCGCCACCGAACTGACAGACTTGTAGCAAGTTTTAGGCGACCAGACGAGATGAGCCTAAATCTAGAGGCCATGGATACGCCAGGCGCCACTTGCACTTCTGTGCCACTGACATGCACGAACTATGTCATCCATGCCGCAGTGCCACTGGTATACGTTAAAAACGCCACTATGCCATTGCCAGGCATCAACATGGCGTGGCCATAATCGATGGCTACCCTTCCTCACGAGATATAATCTCGGCCATCCAAGTTCGCTACCGAACTGACACGCCTGTGGCAAGTTTTAGGCGACCAGCCAAGATGATCCTAATAGCATCACATGTTATTTTCCTGCGGCAAGTCTCTTGACTTTGACTTGCCACACGTAGCAAACTGCTACATGTTTTCCACGAAAACGCTCGAGACATCAAACATGTCACAAACTGGGGGATACTCATCAGGGTATTGGTCGGGTGGTTTACAGCGTACGGCGTGCAACACGCCCGTTACAAGAAAGTGTCATGAAGTGGGACGGTTAATGGGGTCAAGAAGTAACGGTTGTAAACGGATCCACTTCCTTCATCATGGAATCACGGTTTCTGGCGGTTAGACACTCTTCCGTCACTCAATCGTTCCCACTTCATACGAGACCAGGGTACGTTTTATTATGGCTTGTATAAATAGGTTTCACCTATTTGCACCAAAAGACAAGTTTTGGTCAGTAACAACATAGTATCCAGAAATCATCAAAGAACTGATAACTTTCTGCAAGCCAGTTCCACTTTCTGATACAAGTCATAAAATAGTCACACCTTCAGAATCAACCATTCTGGTCTCAACACTTTCTTCGATTCCCTCCCTAAGAGCAACCCTTGTCCTTCACTTTGTGACCGAAGCAAGCCTGGAACGACCATTTCTTGGTTTAGTCCAGGATTGTACAGATTGATCTCTCAAATCAAAAGTACTCCCGCGCAGTGCATTTTTCAGGGTCTAGACTTGTTTCTCATCCACACACCCAAATTTACCAAAAACAGCAAAAACAGTTTTCACCCACAAAAATTGGCGACCACAGTGGGAGATCAAATCTCTCGGTTGCAAATTCAATTCCCAATTGGTCTTAGGCCAAATTCAAACCCATTTTCAATTTCCTAAATTTCTCAAGATGGTTGATCTTAGGAATGCTTCAGAAACCCTCAATCCTAATTTTACTTCTCCTAGCACCGAAAATACTCCACATGTTATCCCTGAATCTGTTCTTTCATTCAAAACCATTGTCGAGGCTATGAAATCTCGATATTTAACAACTATTCATGATTTGACGAAAATCTTGAATTATATTATCGAGAATCAAGCTACTATTGTCAAGACACAGGACAGAGTATTTACGCTTTTGAAAGCGCTCATGGATTAACTGTCAAAGGAACCAACGCGTATTCATTATGTGGGAAGCGCTATTCAACCATTCATTTTGGATCAATGCTGATGGTGGTAGTCCTTTTTCCAAGATTCATATTCCTACTCCTAGTGAGGAGGATGAAGCCTATGGTCACGCTGAATGAAAAGGTATCCACCAAGCTAACTTGTCTGCTCATGAAGATCAAAGATGTTTCCTCAAGATCAGAAAGAAGACTCGTGGGATGTATCACGTTCTCATCAGAGTCCTCGCAATGAAAAGAATGAAGAAGCTCGTAAAGAAATTCAGGAAAGCATGCGTCTTTCTAATAAAATATCCAACATCTAGTCAATCGCTAATGAAGGGAGAAAGAGAAAAACTCCAGCAGCGGAACAACAATCCAAACATGTGGCACCAGCACATCAGATGGCTTCACCCCAGAAGGTCGCGTCTAAGGTTCGTGTGCAACAACAAGAAACTGGATATACTGCTCTAAACTTTCCGTTCCCGATCGAGAAAGTAATCGAACTCCTGGAAGTATGGATTCAAGACGATGCCATGAAACTACCTCTTGTTAGGCTCCTACCAACTGAAGAACAAATGACAAATCCCAAGTATTGCCATTACCACAGGTTCGTCAATTATTCTACCAGTGAATGCAATGCTCTGAAACGCATTGTCCAAGAAAAGATAAATTCAAGGGAATTGCGCCCGGGGACTGGAGATCCTCTGTCTTTTCGCGGATCGGAATGAAGATGTTACAAAGATAATAAACGACGACTGGGGACTTCTCGCGGCCAGGATTGCGTCACACAATAAACTCGGATTTGCAACCTGAAAATTCAGTTTCGTGGAGAGACCCTAAGCGAATAGAGTATGTGTCCGTATCGGACGAGAGAAAAAAGGGAATGTCCAACACCAATATACCATCCGCAAGCGCAGTCAGCACGTCCCATGGTGTTACATCCTCTACCACCAAAACCAGCGGCACCGGAAGCATCCCCTCTGACATGACGCCTCTTATTACGAGAGCCAGAGCCGCCGCTACTCCTAATATTTCTTCGAGCATGACCGCCTCCAATCATCACCAGAGCTGTCACCACTTCTTCGTCGGAACGAGATACTGGAAGAGCCAGAAGAAACCAAGCTTCCCATTACCATTATCGATTTAATGGAGAGACAGGAAGTTCTTGCCAAAACTCATACGGACATGGCCACAACTCAGAAGGAACCTCTTCAACGTTTTTCTCCAGAAGTCGCTCCGCTTCAATGTTCGCTCCCGAAGTCGCAACATTCTCCCCTGTAGCCGCCACTCCTCCTTGCCAAGGATTGTGCCGAAGCCTCCACTCCTTCCTGCCAAGGATCGTGCCGTAACATCCACTCCTTACTGCCAATTATCGTGCCGTAGCCGCCACACTCCCCTTGTCGAGGATCATGATCGCAGCTAGCCAGGGTTTGTAGTCGTGGCCACCTTTTGATCCGTACCACCAAAAGCTCGTGGTCGTGGACAGTTTACTCACTCGTTTGTTGATACCAGCCAGAGCTTCAACATAACAATAATTACTACAAAGTCACCAGTATGGATGCAAGACGGCGATATCTTTATCATGGTCAACCCACCGACCACACCAGATAGAAACATGTAAACCACACTGGGGGACTGAGGCTCTACACGGAATCCCTTCACTGTAAAAGCTCAAAAGACACGGTCAACCAAAAGGTCATAACCACGACAAGGTCATCCAATCTTCAAGGGTGTAGCGTAAGAATATCATCACCTCTCTGTCTAGAAGGCGCCTGCAACACATTACGAGGCCGCGGCGGATCCCAAGCCTGCTCGGAGAAAACAACTTCAGAAACTAAAGAGAAGTGCGACTGGGGACTGCTCATTGCAGTCCATCCTGATAACCATCAAAGACTCCAAAAGCAAGCCACAAAGATACATTCACATATCCGGCCACGCCATCGGATCTAACAGAAATATAACTGAGGACTGCTCACCGCATGCCGTTCCATGCAATAGTCTAAGATTCAGAAGATGGTTCAAAGGATATCGCTTGGAACGAAGTCCTTAAAGACTTGACAGCATATCATCATCACAATCAGAAAGTCTAGGTACCAAATAACCTAAAGTCAAGGATGAACCAACAAAGAAACCTCATTCTCAGAGATTATCCCTGACATTATTTCATCCATCCATCCCAAGAGCGCAATGGTGTTTGGTAAATTTTGAAATTCACTGGAGAGGTAAGATACTCGTTATTCTGGAGTCAGAACCTTATTACACATTCTGGAGGAGATCGATGGTACTGTTGGGTGGATACATGTGAGAGCACCTACCTTGAGTTCTCATGGCTTGCCTTGATGTTGATTGTAAATATTGAGATTGTTTTGTTGCCATTAATGCTCGCTCTACCACCACTAACAAATGACGAAGAGGAGCCAGATGCTGCAGATGAAAGCACAGAGCCGAACGAACAAAAAAAACAGAAGAGGGTCGATACCCCTTTTCATACGAACGCAGTTTCTAGAGCTTGAACAGAATAAGGATTCCTTATTGCTCCATGAACGGGAATATACGACTAGGCGCATCACGCTCATGCTCCATAGACGAACAAGTAGTGTGCCAATATCTCCGCTCCATGACCGAACCAGCAGCGCGCCAGCACGAGGAACACCAGTCGCTCAACCTACAATGCTCCATGGCACCAGCACTCTGTGGTCAAGCCAACTCTCCATGGCTCCAGCACGTGGTCAAGCCAACTCTCACTAGTACAAAATGACCCTTTAGCCACGCCAAATTGGCGTGTCCATAGGGTTTTAGACACGCCATTTTGGTTTGGAATTGGCGTGGTTTCTGCTCGCGTGGTTTTAGGTATGATGGCGTGTCTTAATGTTATTCTATAGCCATGCCTACCTTGTGTGTCTATTGTTGGATGAAATAAACACGCCAAAACCCATAGGCGTTGCCATAGAGTGTCCCAAAAACTTAAGTACCGATACCCTATAGACACTCAATTTATTATTTTAGTGTGTCCATTGGTACCGACACACAAGTTTCTTTTTAGCGTGGCCATTGTCTCTCTATAGACACACAAGTTTTTTTTGGCGTGGCCATTGGTTATTCTATGAACACGCAATTGTATTTTGGCGTGGCTATTGGTTATCCTATAGGCACGCAAAAACAAAAATGGTGTGGTTGTTGGTTACCTATAGACACAAAAGTGTTTTTTGGCGTGGCTATAGGTTATCCTATGGACACGCAATTGTTTTTTGGCGTGGCTATTAATTATGCTATGGACACGCAAAAAAAAAATGGTGTGGCTATTGGTTACCTATAAACACGTAATTTAAGTCGAATCGTTGGATCTCATTTAAGATGATGCAATATTGACCGTTAAATTATATGCATCCTTCACCGTCCACATATAATGTTGTGAGTCGTTGATTGGATATCCTATAGACACGCCCCATATAGCGTGGCTATATGTGCTATTTAGCCACGCCAATTTACAATTACCTTGATCCATGTGGCCGTATTAGGAATCGTTGGATCTCATTTAGGATGATGCAATATTCACCGTTCAATTATATGCATCATTCACCGTCCACATGTAACGTTGTGAGACGTTCACTGATTTCCTATAGACACGCCCCAAAGAGCATGGCTATATGTGATATTTAGCCACGCCAATTTACAATTACCTTGATCCACGTGGCCGTATTAGGAATCGTTGGGTCTCATTTTAGATGATGCAATATTGACCGTTAAATTATATGCATCCTATACCGTCCACATGTAACGTTGTGAGCCGTTCATTGAAGAACCTATAGACACGCCATATAGCGTGGCTATATGTGATATTTTGCCACGCAATTTACAATTACCTTCATCCATGTGGCTGTATTAGGTACCATTGGATCTCGTTGAAGATGATGCAATATTGACCGTTCAGATGTAACGTTGACCGTCCACATGTAACGTTGGGAGTCGTTCATCAGACAACCTATAGACACGCCATATAGCATGGCTTTATATGATATTTAGCCACGCCAATTTATATCTTCTTAATGTGTCTTTATGTTATGTTTAGCCACGCCAATTAATCTCGAAGCGTGTATATTACGCGTGTGACGCCTCTAAGCCATTCAGATATGGCGCATCTAAACCATCCACCTGGCACTATCCAAATTCTCTTATATACTTTATAAATTGTGGTTAAATCTGAAATTCATATATGCCAAAAATTCATATTATTATTAATAACACAGTAAAAAATGTTGAGCTTTGGTATAACAGTTTGCAAAAAAAAAATATTAAAGAGCATTTATCCAAAAATCATCAGTTTTTCTTCAACTTTTTTGATGGTGGTGTCTCTGCATGCAATGGATCAGGTTGTGACATTCTCGACGCGCCAAACCTTGTCTTCCTCTGTTGCCCATCTGAAAGTTGGTATGCCTTCTGCACAGTTGGTGCATATAACCTTCTTTGTGCCTTTTTAGTCTTCTGAGAAAGCTTTTCAGAGGCTGCATGCATGACTCCCCGAATGTGGATTGACTGCTAGGTGCTCCTCATTCAGTTTATCACTGTCTAATTTCTTCTCAAAATCTAAAACTGGTTCTGGTTGCTTATGAGGTTTTCCAGGTTGTGGAGTTTCCTGCAGCAAGAGATTAAATGTATTATATATATATTCTAAATCCAAGGCGAATTCGTCTGTCATATGAATTATTCGTCTGTCATATGAATTCTCAACAAGAGACAGAAAAAAGTCATTTTTCCAACAATGTGATAAAGCCAAATTCACTGAAGGCCGCGCCATTTTTCACAGCTGACGCCCATAATAAAATCCGTAACCAAATATCAATTTTCTAATTTACAATGGCATTCATGTTCTATTAGGTGTTAATATATTTCTATCTCGTACTTATTCTTTAATCAAACTGAATACATGATTGATTTACGTAAAACAATTTATATACTTGATTAACAAAGCAAAAGAGCTAAGAAACTAACCTTGTCATCAGAGATGGAACAATTATCTTTCGGCCATGCCACAAAACCATCTTTAGCTTCCCCTAATAACTTAAACTCACCACTTGGTTCTGTTAACATGAATGATGGATCTATGACCTCCAGAATATTGGCAGCATAAAAGTGTTCAGGAAGCTCTTGTCGATGTATTTTCTGGTTAGGCACCTTAGGAAAAATACTGCCTCTAGCAACGACGTTTCCCCTAGATCCATTCCAAAAGTCGTATTTTGCTTTCTGCGGAGATACGACATATGAACATCATATAAACAGAAGATGCTAGGATTAGCAATATAGATTTACGAAGAAAAAAAATAATAATAAAAAAAAAAAACTCCATTAGATGTCTTAGCCATAGGTTCTGCCATAGATGTGCACGACTTCTCTAGAGATATTGAAGGATTTGGTTGGGAATTACTGGTAGAGTTCTGCATAAGATTAGGAGACTGCTTCTTAGACCATGAATGCGAAGACATTGATGAATTGAATAGGTAACAAATATACAAGGTTCTCCAAAATATACCCTAGCATCCGTGATTCATATAGTTGATATCATATTTCAGACATATGGTTTAAGATCATGTAACTAGTTTAAGAAAACAGACTTACTAATTTTAGTTTTAATCCCGAGTATCCTCCTCGTCCTGTCCGATGTGGGAACTTGGATTGTGATATTGCCTCTGTTCCCTTTTTCGAATTTTTCTTGCAGAGGAAATAAAAATAATTTCATTAGTATGCGGGGATAGACAATAAGAACGAAACACAAATTCGAAAAAGCAATGTATATTCCATACCTTAAATATAGGTGATTCTAGTACATACTTAAGGTATTCGTCCCAGTCTTCTTGGTCCATTACCGTTTCGTACTTTCTGGGGAAAGTTTTTAGTTTGTCCGGTCTTTCCAGGAAGGGTTTTACATGATTATTGTATAATTTCCTTCTGAAGTCCCGCAGCTGAACAACTAGACGCTTCATGACCGCTTGCTTATATTCATGGGGCATCTCATAATGAAACTTCAATAACAACTAATTTATGTTCATCAGAGACTCACAGTTCGACAACAAAAACGACGAATTTATAACCGCATATGCATACCCGAATTTTCTCCCACATATTTTCTTTTGTTGTTGAAGGGACTTCCTTCCAAAATAAATGTTTTATGCCAACCGTATCACGGGCCAAATAGCCTAGGTAACTACTGAATTCAATTCTATGGCCACCATCAGAATCCACCTCATCATCCCATTGGTCCTCCTCTGGGGGAACGTTGTAATCATCTTCTGCCATGACAAAAGCTGTGTAGGTACGTGCATCTCAGTTATGAATTTGAGCTTATTTTGGAAAATATTAGCTAAACCTAACATGATAAGCTACATGTGTTACACCTCTTTTATATTATATGAAACGAAAACAAACATGAACTCATTGATGCATGTAACTTGAGGCTAAAACATCACTGCAACACACAAAATATCCTAATGAATATTGTGTTATCCAAAAAGCGAAAGGTACCGGTTAAACGGTCTTATATAACTTTTTGTTACAAAAGCCAAGAGTACTAAAGCACCACATAATGATTATCCATTTTTAGTTTGAAGATGATAGTCAAATTGACCAACTAGCAACATGGTATCATTAAAAGTGGCAACTTAAAATGCAGACGTTACAGGCTCGCCAAGTAACAGAGACTCAAATGATTAAATCTTGAGAAGCCTTATATATATATATGATTGACACAACATCGTCCATCAAAGTACAATTATATATAAATCAAACCCAAACAATAACAAAAACCCTAGAAAAAAATTAGCATCGTTAAGTTTTTTATTCTTTTTT
Organism: Papaver somniferum; assembly: GCF_003573695.1. Lineage (NCBI taxonomy): Eukaryota > Viridiplantae > Streptophyta > Magnoliopsida > Ranunculales > Papaveraceae > Papaver > Papaver somniferum. Next base: position 357,375 of record NW_020619159.1, on the reverse strand, counting down.
ATTTTGTAAAACCTAACTAACTAGTAAAGCCTAACTAAGTAACATGAAAGAAAGATCCTTACCTAAATCTTATAATAGTTCATGCATGTAACTTAAGCCTAATATATTATTGTTGTAACAAAATGAAATCACATCTCATCGTACAACCCGTGATTGTCATTAACTTGTTCTTTGATACAGTCGAATAAAAACCCTAATCATGATTTAACAAGTAAACCTATAAGATCTAACATCTGATTCCATGAGATCAAACAAAAAATCTAACATAAATTTAATATTCATTCGATAATGGGTTGTAGAAATATTACCAGCAACAAAGATCGAGTTTAAAGAGGTAGATACCTTGTAAAGATTAGATATAGTAATAGAATAAAAACCCTACTCATGCTTTAACTAGTAACCTATAAGAAGTGATAGAATAAAAACCCTAATCATGCTTTAACTAGTAAACCTATAAGATCTAACATCTGATTTCATGAGATCGAACAAAAAATCTAACATCAATTTAATATTCATTCGATAATGGGTTGTTGAAATAATACCAACAACAAAGATCGAGTCTGAAGAGGTAGGTTCCTTGTAAAGATTAGAGACGATAGTAGTAGAATTATGATTTCATAGAGAGAATGAATCGAGTAATAAAAACTGAAAAAGTAGATCGAACTCATTTTTCTTTTTCTTTTTGGAATTTAACCAAACCATCAAGCGGGAATTGATTTTCCTTTTGAAATCATCCCGCCCAGTAAAATCCATATTCATCACCCGCCACACAAAAGATTTTTGGTGTTTTTCTTTTTTTATTTCCAAATTTTTGATGTGTAACCAATATGGTTAGTTTCCTTATTTTATGAGAGAATATATCGTAGACAGTTATGATAAAATTGTTTCCAAAAATTTTCGAAATTTTGTTTCCTATCTCTAACCAACTCGTGAAGAGGCTATAGAAAAAGAGTACTTTCCTATTTCGAATAATATTTACCTTAATAATTTTAATCTGGGTTGTGTCCTGTATTATTCTTGGTTTAGGGAGGAAACGTATGAATTATTAGTGGCACCTATGTAGGAAACGTATTATTCTAATCATACAGTAAGCTAATAAAGATAAATAAACTAAAGCCATCCATTTTCATGTTCATCATTTCCAGAAAACATAAAGTTCAACGTGAATCATTCATCACATAAATGTCAACCTATCTATCAGCGTAAAAAGCCTCCATCTAGTGTAGTACTTAATAAATAAATAAAACCACCATTGAAAAAAAAATGGTCATAAAAAACCCTGTTTAAAAAGAAAAGAACTTGTTAGATGAGTCTGGTTCTTTGTCAGATTAGTCTGGTTCCTCATTCTCATCCAATTCCACGCAAAGATCATTATCATTAACATCGTCGTATAGCAGTACTTTACTTTCAATAGAACTTTACTTGTTCAAACTCGTATTTTTGTTAAAAGTATTGGCAAGGAGATAATAAGACCAGACCTAAAGTGATAAATTGATTCTTATTGTTTACAGGGGGGGAATGTATTTTTCTACATTTCCTCCGTTCTTTCATCTAATTATATTTATTTTTCCAAAATAATGCACACCTCATAAATAAATAAATTTGCAAGAGTATACTGCATTCTGTAAACTCTATGAACTTGTCAATAATTATCTGATTTATTTCATGATTCCAATACCTAAATAATAAAAGAATTCATAAACATCACCTTCTTCTAAATGACAAAATTAGCAAACGAAAACAACTTTCAAAGCGTCCACAAAATGAAATCGATAAATCAAACCATATCATCAAAAAAAAAAAACATATCAAATGAACCATCCCCCATCTTCAAACAATTCTTCTTGCAATGCTGAGGTGAACCTGATCACTCCAACCAGCAGGCTTGGGCGCCTTGTCATCCTCAGATTTGTCATTTTCTGCTTCATCAGGCTCCACATGCTTGTTAAGATCATGCTTGTTAACTTTTGGATTATCTGCCATATCCGGAACATCGGGACGATCTTCATCAATAATTTCAATAATAGAAGCAGGAGCATCATCATTTACAGTAGGAACATCAGCATAAGCAGGAAAATCAGCATCCTCAATGCTACTGATTACAGCGTCCAGAGGAACACCAGGAATAACATCAGCATAAATAGGAACATCACCATTGTCAACATTACTGACAACAGAACTAATTACAGCGTTGAGAGGAACACCAGGAACAGTAGTTATTCCGTCCACAGTAATGATAATCCTCAATTTACGAGGACCAGCCATCAGTCGAGGACATTTTGGATCCTCTCTTCAGTTTCATCTCTACAGTCCCTCTTAGCAGAACTCATTTTTTCCTCTTAATACTATATGTTAATTTTTTCTATGCTTGGTGTAATTTATATATATTTCTAAGGAAAACCCTAATTTCTTAGGTTTTCCATCATTATCTTAAATCACCTATTCTTTGGTATTTACATCGAATATTCTATCAATATAAGGAGATATGGAATGAATATTTCCATGTTTATCTAATTTCCTTTTTAATCTAATATACATAACGAACATAACAAACTAAAATAAATTATGATCTCATGAGATATATGGAATGAATATTTTCATATTTATCTAATTTACTTTTTAATTTAGTTACCTAGGTCGGTTGGGGTGGCCCGGCCGGCTGGACCATAGGTGTAACGCAAAAAAAGGAAAAAACCAAATGTTGGCTAGTTAAACAATGACCCAACATTTAGCGGCAACACTTTCATGTTGATGCACGAAATTGAACATTTCAACATAGAAAAAAATCCAAACACCAAAAAAAACAAAAAAAAAGGAAAAAAAAGCAACATAAATAACCCAAGGAATAAATTGTACATTTCAGCATAGAAAAAAATCCAAATACCAAAAAAAAAAAAAAAACTGCAAGAAAAAAAGCTACATAGATAAGCCTAGGAATGTGTTAGTGGCATGGACATCATGAGTACACGTTTCCGATTGTCCACCAAAATTCTTCAACGAGACAGCGCTCCTCATGTGAGGAATAATTGCAACCCTTGTTTCCCACGGTAGTGCCCCCCAAATTTCCGTCCAAGTTCTGGTGAGTGTATTGTAACGCAATAAACACCTATTCTGCCAAAATAAGAGTTCCTTGTTATTTATAAAGGCTATCGGGTTATGAGTCGGCCATTCATCCTCTTTAAAGAAAATGCTTATCTCATAATTCCAATTCCATTCCCCGCCAGGTGCCCATGTATGAATATTTTCTTTGGAAATGGGAGCCCAAAAATCTATCCGGGGCCGATCAATTCCCTCATGGATGTAGTAAAATAAAATGCGAACTCCGAACATGACCATCCCAAGTGATGGGTAAGTATTTATCCAAAATTCACTCCCAGGAATATGATGCGGGGGTGGCAAATGTTGATGGAACGTCTCGGTGTCCAAATTGAAAGATATTATGCCAATATCTTGCTGACAACAATCTATCCAAAAAATACAACCGTGTGCGTACACACCTGAACTCCGAAAAGTATAAGGAATCTCCCATGCTATGTTCCTCCATCCCTCTTGTCTCCTAAAGTGTGTATTTGGACTTTACCATCCATGTGAATTCGAACTACCTTGTACTCATTGGTACGTTGACAGTATCTGAAACCCCCAATTACGTTGTATCGTGGATACCACGAAAGTACTTGATCCGTTGCAATTGGGATGCATAGTTGTGGCAGATGGAGGTGGTCACCAGTTTCTGGATTCATAATATATACAGGATCTTGTATGCCGTGGTGTGAAACATAAAAACAAACCAGACCATTGCAAGATCCAACTATTGGGTGCAACATAGTCCAATCATCATGGGTTCCATCATTCGGGGCATCATGATTGTTGGCTGTTACGATCGGGCTGAAATCTTCCTCTCTATAAAAGAGTTGGGTAACTTTATCTTTCCCCATTCTTGGTGTGACACCAAAAAGGAATCCAATTCTTTTGTCCCCAAGGATAGTATTCCATTCTTTGCATACACATTTGCTTGCTAAAACGATTTCTGTAGTTTGGAGGCGCTGAAGTATCTCGGTAGTTAATTCCGGCAACATATCCATCACTATTATACTGATGAAAGATTATAAAAAAAAAAAATTACAAGCTTTTAGGATTTTCTTATTGTGAATGCTACAAGCAAGTATAAAGCTTATATATATATATATATATAGACATCCAATATACCTGTTGGCGAATGGTCGCGTCAGTCTAGGACGTTTTTGGATCCTCTCGTCAATTTCATATCAACAATCCCTCTTAATACTCTATGTTAGTTTTTTTCTATGCTTGGTGTAATTTGAAAACTCTAATTTTTTAGGTTTTCCATCATTATCTTAAATCACGATTCTTTGGTATTTACACCGAATATTTCAATTTCCATATTACTAAAAAATGAGATATTGTAGCAGTATAATGAGATATGGAATGAATATTTTCATGTTTATCTAATTTCCTTTTTAATCTAATATATACATTCCGAACATAACAAACTAAAATAAATCATGATCTCTTAGGAAATACCCAAATAATTTTTCTACTTTTCGACTAATTACCTAGGTGGGTTGGGGTGGCCCGGACGGCTGGACCATAGGTGTAACGCAAAAAAGGAAAAAAACCAAAGGTTGTCTAGTTAAACAATGACCCAAACTAAATTGTACATTTCAACATAGAAAATAATCCAAACACCAAAAAAAAAAAAAAACACAACTACAAGAGAAAAAAAGCTACATACCCAAGGAATAAATTTTACATAGGAAAAAAATCCAAATCCAAATACAAAAAAAAAAACAAAAAACAACACAACTACAAGAAAGAAAGCTACATAGATAACCCAAGGAATGTGTTAGTGGCATGGACATCATGAGTTCATGTTCCGATTGTCCACCAAAATTCTTCAACGAGACATCGCTCCTCATATGAGGAATAATTGCAACCTTGCTTGTTTCCCAAAGTTGTGTCCCCCAAATTTCCCTCCAAGTTCTGGTGAGTGCATTGTAACGCAATAAACGCCCATTCTGCCACAATAGGAGGTCCTTGTTTTTTCCAAAAGCTATCAGGTAATAGGCCGGCCACCCTTCATCCTCATCCTTTTCCAAGAAAATGCTTATCTTATGATTCCAATTCCATTCCCCGTCAGGTGCCCATGTATGAATATTTTTTTTGGAAATGGGTGCCCAGAAATCTAACCGGGGCTGATTAATCCCCTCATCACAGCAGGCCTCATGGATGTAGTAAAATAAAAGGCGAACTCCGAACATAACTATCCCAATTGATGGGAATTCACTCCTAGGAATATGATGCGGGGGTCGCGAATGTTGATGAAATGTCTCAGTGTCCAAATTGAAAGAAACTATGCCGCTATCCCACTGACAACAATCCTTCCAAAAAATACAACCATGTGCATACACACCTGAACTCCGAAAAATATAAGGAATCTCCCATGCTATGTTCCTCCATCCTTTCTTGTCTCCTAGAGTGCGTATTTGAACTTTACCATCCATGTGAATTCGAACTATCTTGTACTCATTTGTACGTTGACAGTATCCGAAACCCCCAATTACAGGATACCAAGAAAGTACTTGATCTCGTGCAATAATTGGGATGCATAGTTGTGGCAGATGTAGGTACTCACCAGTTTCTGGATTCATAATATATACAGGATCTTGTATGCCGTTGTGTGAAACATAAAAACAGACCAGACCATTGCAAGATCCAACTATTGGGTGCAACTTAGTCAAATCTTCATGGGTTCCATCATTCGGGGAGTCGTGATTGTTGGCTGTTACGATCGGGCTGAAATCTTCCTCTCTATAAAAGAGTTGAGTAACTTCTTTCCCTATTCTTGGTGTGACACCAAAAAGGCGTCCAATTCTTTTATCCCCGAGGATAGTATTCCACTCTTTGGAAACACATTTGCTTGCTAAAATGCTTTCTGCAGTTTGGAGGTGCTGTAGTATCTCGGTAGTTAATTCCGGCAACATATCCATCACTATTATACTGATGAAAGATTATCAATTTTTTAAAGCATTTAAGATTTTCTTTATATTGTAGAATGCTACAAGCAGATACGAGTAATGCTTATATAGACATCCAATACACCTGTTGGCGAATGGTTGCGTCCTTGATGAGCAGGCATTATTTGAAAGGTCGCGTCTTTAATGAGCAGACAAGTAACGCATATTTGCATGTTTTATCTTTGAAAGGTCGCGTCCTTAATGAGCAGGAAAGTAAATCATATTTGCCCGTTTTATTTTATAAGCGGTTATAGCTTAAACCTATAACTGATTTTTTATTTAAAAGGAAACAAAATCTAAAGGATAACCATTAAGTCATGAAGTAGGTATGAAAAGACACCAATTCACTAATGCTGACCTCCTGGAATTAGAATACCCGTCACGATAACATCTTAATATTTACAACGACATTGGGAGATAATATAAAACAAGAACTATCCATAAAATACAAAACGTGAATTTATCACTACAAATATGGGCTAATGGTACCATAATTTATGTATCTCTCTTTTTGCCCATTTATGTTCTGGTTTTGTGTTTTGGTGTCAAACACCAGTTTCAAATCAATAATTCGTCTACAAAAAGAATCCCGATTAGTCACAAAATCTTTTTCATGCGTGTGCATTTTCAAGAATATCATCATTGATTTGTCTATCAATCACTTATACCACTTGCATCTCAAATTCTCACTTTTTTTTACATTTTTCTTTTCCCCTTTCGGATTTTATTATAATTGTTGAAGAATAAACCAAGATACTATGAAGAATAAACCAATATGGTTGAGTCAACTGGTACAGTTGACATGAAGAATAAACCAATATGGTTGAGTCAACTGGTACAGTTGACATGAAGTGAATGGATCAACAACTCATGTTGACATGGTACGGTTTATAGAAGTTTATTTGGGTTGCAAGTATTACTGGTTTTAAGAGTTTATTTACGTGAGAATTGTCTAGAAGTTTCTTTGTTAGAGTTTGATTATGTTTGGAAAGTTATTTTTCTTGAGAGTCAAGTTTGTTACTCATATAAATAGGTTGTTGAGCCATGATTCGAAATACATCAATCCATGAGTCGAAATACATCAATCAAGAGAAGTTTGTTTGAGTTTTAGTTCTGTGCTCCTTTCATCAAGTCTTTGATATCAGATTTTCTACAATAATGAACACATAAAAGCCTCCCTATAGATTCGCAAAATTTATAACCATAAATACAACTGGAACACAGAAATGCCTCCCTATATACCAAATTGACCACCATAAAAGAAAATCTCCCTCTAAATTAGTCGGGAATATGTTTAAAAGCATTAACTCCATTAAATAAAATACCAACCATTATTACCCAAAATAAGACCAACTCTGATTCTTCAGATTTCAAAAAAAACTTTTAGTCCAAACAAGATACGAAAAAAAATAATCAAAGATGAGAAATAGTACTTTTAAAAATATATAGTATATATATATTGAATACCAAACTACATTACTCTAATCAAAACAAAAACAAAAACAAAAACACTACACTCCGAATATGTTTGTGGCATGGTCATCGTCAGTACATGTTTCCGATTGTCCTCCAAAATTCCTCAACGAGACGGCGGTCTTCATGTGAGGAATAACTCTAACCTTTGCCCACCTTATCTCCGCAATTTCTGTCAAAGTTCTGGTGAGTTCATTATAACGAGCTAAACAACGGTTGTTTTGCAATAGGACGTCGTTGTTCTTTCTCAAGGCTATAAGCTTATAAGGGGGACACCATAGATTCGAAGGCTCTTCCAAGACAATGCTCCTCTTAAGTTCCCAATTCCATTCTACACCGGGTGCCCGTGCATAAATATCATTATCCGAAATGGGTGCCCAAAAATCAATCCGGAGATCATAAATATCGTGAATGTTGTAAAATAAAAGGCGAACTCTAGACAAGACCATTCCAAGTTTTGGAGTACTGAAACCACCATTCTCATAAATATGATGCGGGGGTGGCGAATGTGACTGGAATGTCTCATTGTCCAAATTGAAAGATACTACCTGAATATTGTCATAAAAATAATGATTTATCCAAAAAATACAACCATGTGCGTACACACCTGAATCCCAAAAAGTAAAAGGAAATATCCGATGTTCCTCCATCCCAAAAAATACAACCATGTGTGTACACACCTAAATCCCAAAAAGTAAAAGGAAATATCCGATGTTCCTCCATCCCCTGTTGTCGCCTAGAGTGCGTACACACCTGAATCCCAAAAATTAAAAGGAAATATCACCCGTTATAGATAGGATCACCCCTTGTTGGATTCAAAAAATACAACCATGTGCGTACACACCTGAATCCCAAAAAGTAAAAGGAAATATCCGATGTTCCTCCATCCCCTGTTGTCGCCTAGAGTGAGTACACACCTGAATCCCAAAAAGTAAAAGGAAATATCCGATGTTCCTCCATCCCCTGTCGTTGCCTAGAGTGTGTACGTCCACTTTACCGTCCACTTGAATTCGAACTACTTTGTATTCACCTGTTTGTTGACAATAGCCGAACCCCCCTACGACGAATCGTGGATCCCAACTAATTTGTGGCGTTGGTGTTGGATCGCATATTTGTGGCAGATGAAGGTGCTCACCCGTTGTTGGATTCATAATATAGATAGGATCTTGTATGCCGTGGTGTGAAATATAAAAACATACCAGATCATTACAAGATCCAACGATTGGGTGTGACATGTTTTCATCATAGGATCAGATAATATTCCAGGTACCATTGTTTCCAAATAACATCTGATAGAAATCTCCCATCATCGTGTAGTAATCTTCCTCATCAATTTGTTCTCTGTAGAAGAGTTGCGTAACTTTTTCTTCCGTCACTTTTTGAGTGAAACCGAAAAGGAGTCCAATTCTTTTGTCTGCAAGGACAGAATTCCACTCTTTGCATACACATTTGCTTGCCAAAATACCTTCTGTACTTGGGAGGAGGTGTAGTATCTCGGGAGTTAAATCCGGCAACATTTCCATTATTATTACTGGTGAATTTTTTTTTTTTAATGTAGAAGTATTTAGGATTTCGTTTTTGTTGAATGCTTATATAGACATCCAATGGATGCAATATGTGTCCCCATACAACACACCTGTTGGAATTTTCACGTCTTTTGGTGTTTCAAAATCTATTCGGTTAATGCGAAGCGTAATACGAAGGGGTGCGAACCGTTACACCGTTTGGCCAATGGTCGCATCCTTAATCAGCATGCTTTATTTAAAAATCCATGATCCAAACAAGAAACGGATATTTTCACGTGTTTTTGTGAGATTTATTCCAGTTTATCAACATTCTATTTATGTGTCCATTGCAAATTTAAAAATTAGGGTTATGACCATAGTATATTAATCTTTTGAAGACAAGAAATTAGGGTTATCACCATAGTATATTAATCTTTTGAAGAAAAAAAATGATCCCAATATATATTGCTATTGCCAATCATATATAGCTGTAATTTATGGTGTTGACCAATATACGAAAGCCAAAAGAGAATTTGGGCATGGTTATAGCGCTTGGCTAGACGGAATTATTGCGCATGGCTTTGAGTAGGTGTGAATTACCGAGGGAATTACACCAAAAATATAAATTTGTTCAGAGAAGATTAGGCATGGCAAATCATGGAGAGAGATACTTCAGATACCTACAGATTTGGCAAGAGTTTAGCCAAGGCATGCACATTAGCGAAGAGTACATGATTATGATCTACTGTAAGATAAAGCATATATGTACTCAATCAACATGGTTGTGTTTATGCAATTTTTTCGTGATATTTTTTCGTATTTAGATAAATCATACTATATACTAAAATCAATGTGGTGTTGTACGCGTATATGAGAATATACTTATCAATATGGAAACTGTTATATTTTGTTTATTTGAGAGTGATATGCGGAATACAACTAAATTAGGTAATTGGAGATAATGCTCCTAACCTAGAAAAAAATAGGGTTTTTTCAATATATATATATACCACACCAGCATAAAAGATAGATTGATATATTAGAGGAAGAAAATGAGTTCCAATAAGAGGATTAAAACAACTCCAAGGATAGTAATGGTTGTACCTACAAAGCTAAGGATCACCATAACTATTCATGGCGTGTGTAAGGTTCCTGGAATGCTCCTGTTAGCTGAAGTTCAAGCTCACATTGACAATCTTAGTCTTCCTGCTTCTGCTTCTGTTGAAATGGATGGTGTCCATGCTCCCATTCCTTCGAATGAGCCTGTTGGTGAAACTGTGTCTGGCGCACCAGAAATACCCAGGGAGACACCTCTAGAGCAAAAGGTACTTGAAGTTCCAGCACAGCCTGCTAATGCTGCAACACGAGTACCAGATCCAGATGCGATGATTTTAGTTGAGCAGATAATCAAAGAAACTTTTGAATAATGTGGTTTTTGTTTTTAGAAATTGTTTATTTTGATTAATTATTTTTTTAAATATTGAGGATGTTGGTATTATTTCGCTTGGTTTAGTTTTATAAAAATATTGGTTCTTTAAATTCTTTGCTTGATATTTGTTTGTTAATCAGTCATTTGTAATTAACTCGTTGAGTCAACACAATTCAGTGGGCATAATACATTCTAGATTAGAATTAGATGTGTATATGCCTCCACCAGCACCAAGTAGTTTTGTGGGTCAGTGGAATCATGTAGGTTTCACCGGACTCAATCTTGAGTCAAGTTATTACGGCTTTGACAGATGATCTACTGCTTGTGATACCTTTTGTTAACAAACTTAGACTCAGTTATAGTGTTTGGGTGTAGGATGTTGTTACCATTAGTGAATCAAGATTGTAGTATGTTTTGAGAAGCAGTTTCTTCACTTTAGATGAAAAGCGTCTAGAATTAGGATTAGTACCTTACCTTGTACCAGGATTCTAGTTCTGGATAGAATTCAGATAATGCTTTAGTAAATTCATAGATCATATAATACATTTCAACATACCACAGTTTAACATACCATTATTCCTTCCATTAGAAATCACAAAGACATCTTCAGCATACCAAATGTAACCCACTATATTCAAATCAACACAAAAAGAAACCGTAATTGGAATTACATTAACCAGATTTACAAATACTAGTCAAACCCACCATATTTACAAAAAGACCCTAATTCCTAAGTAGTTCCATTACAATCAAACCCATTCACAAGATTCACATCAAAACATGACCCAAAAACCTAGTCTGTAATTCCCTCAAACTTCTGATAGATTAACTATTCATACCAGGAAAAACTAGACTGTTACCCCCCCTGCAAACATACACCTTAGTTACAAACAAACTAAAACTGTTACCCCCTGCAAAACACCTTAAAACCATTACACCTTAAAACTTTTAACACCTTAACACCTTAAAATTGTTAGCAGTTACCATCTGCATAACAATATCAAAAAAAGCCCACCTGTTCCAAAAAAAGAAAAATATCCGAATAGCAACATAACCACAAGAAAACATCTGTCAGCGGATTCAACAATATTAGGAAAATCAGCAATGAGCAAAATGATCAGCAAACACCTACAAGATTTCTTTGAATTTTCACGAAGAAGCCCTTAGTCCGATTTCACAAAATCGAAGCTTTCCCATAGAAATCTTGTTGATGTTCCAGGGATGATTATTCAAAATCATCACCGTTGTTCTCATTGCTCTGCTGACTGCTATCGTCGTCGTTGTCGATGCCCATCTGATGATCGCTGTAATCATTTCTATACTGACTGCCTGTTTCAGTTGCACTTCCATAACCTTCATCACCTGCATCTTCACTTCCTTCATCATCTTCATTCTCTTCCTCCAAATCTCCAACCTCAACTGGTTCACCATTCTCATCAACACCATCAATTGTTTCTCCATCAGATTCAACATTCAATCTCTCATTCAAGGTTCTTGCAAAAAACCTAGGGATTGCTTTTTCTGCTAAGAACCTTTCATACCATGCATCCTCAATCTTCTTTTCTCTCTTCCTCCTTTGTTTCTCTGTCTCAGAATTTCTCTCATGATCATCACTTCTCTCAAAATCATTATCTTTCTCTTCAGAATCACTTGAGGTTGCACTACGGGTCTTTCTCCAAACAAATCTGCTCCTTCTCCCCTCATCTCTCTCCTCTCTTTCTCTGGATTTCCTCACATCTCTTGCAATTCTCTTCCTCTTCCATTGTTCATATAGTGGAGCATTTTCCTGACGAACTCTTTCGAACTCAATCAGACGATTTCTCTCGTCAATCTCTTGCTGCACAAAATCCATCAAATTCTCCAACTCTCTAGTAGAGAGAGTCTCGACAACTTTCTTGGCGAACTTAAAAGGTGCAGAAGGATGATTATCTCCGTTAGCATTGTTTCCTCCTTTTTTTTTTTTTTTTTTTTTTTTTTTCTCAGTCACCCTTTTTATTCAAAATTGAAAAACTAAAAGGATACAAAAGTTACTATAACATAATGGACAAGGCAAAAATATTACAAAGGAAAGGACACTTAAGAATCAATTTTAAGGTGACTAAGAATTTGGTTTTCGTAGCTATTGTTCCACCTGACCCCTCTTATTCTAATTCCATGATCTTGAATAATCTTCATTACCCTTTGCTTGAAACCATGGAAGTTAATATCACCACCTGCAAAGAAAACTCTGTTTCTTTGAAACCATAATTCCTTAATGACAGTGCAAGAAGAGACTATCCATACTTCATCAATGATAGGACTGTGTTGTTTTGCTGCAGAAAAAACATCTGAAAACGAGTATGGTCTGGGAAATTGAAACATGTTACCAAGCCAATTCCAAACCTGTACACTGAATTCACAAAGCCATAGTGTGTGCTCCATAAAATCCTGCTCTGATTTGCAGATACAGCATCTAGAAGGCATATCATATCCCTGTTTTCTTTTAATGTCATCATTCACATAAACTCCCCGCAGAAGTTTCCAAATGTTGCTGGCAATAGTTGGGTGCAAAGATTTTCTCCATATATAAGAAGACCATTCTACCTTGTCCTCCTTGTGTCTTATTTTCTCCACAGCCTTTGCATTATTGAACATTCCACTACTGTGAAGGTTCCATATTATGGAATCACTTTCATTGTGGATCTGAGGCAAATTATCAAACTGTAACAAATGCTGCAACTGAGGATGTATGTTCCATTGGTTGTTACTGATTAAGTTCTAAACTTTTAACTTCATATTGTTATGAATAAAATCAGTATAACCAATTTCATTAATAAGTGGGGACGATCCATACCAGTTATCAAACCAAACTGAGATGCTAGCTCCATTTCCAACCCTCCAAGAGATGTCTTCTTGTAAAGTAAGCCAAGCCCATTGCAAACCTGCTCTTACTGATGATAATTTCCATTTTGAAAACCATATACCATATTTATCTTTGAACTTAGCTGTAAAAAACAAAGCCCATTCATCTGATGAGTATATCAATTTCCACATCATTTTCATCGGCAAAATTTTATTAAGAACTTCTAGCCTTCTAATACCCAAGCCACCTTCACTGTATGGCACACAGATCTTCTTCCAAGATAAAGTTTTGTATTTCCTAGTCTCTCCATCACCTGACCATAAAAAGTTCCTCATTAGTTTTTCACATATCTTAATAACTGAAGATGGCCATTTGTAAACTGCCATATTGTAAAGAGGGTAGCTGCACAAAACTGTTTTAACAAGAATCAGTCTATCATGAAAAGATAGTAATCTTCCTTTCCAAGCTGCAAGTTTGCTCTGAAGCATAAGAACCATTGGCCAGACCATTTCAGTAGTTACCCTTCCTGGAGCTAGAATGATACCAAGATACTTATCAGGAAAATTAGATATGTCCATACCAATTATGCTGCTGATTTGTTGTTTTCTGGTTGAATTGGTACCATCAATAAAACACTTGCTTTTGGCTTTGTTAATCATCTGACCAGAGGAATGTTGATATTTTTCAATTAGCTTGAATAGACAAAGCAAAGTCTTCTTAGCTCCATTGCAGAATAAGAAAACATCATCAGCAAAAAATAAGTGTGTTGGATATATTCCATTTCTAACTACCATTGGAGTTATTTTCCCTGTGTTTACCAATTTTGTGATATTTCTACTCAATACATCTTCCATCAGAATAAATAAAATAGGGGATAATGGATCACCCTGCTTAAGACCCCTATGCATTAAGAAAAATCCACATGGCCCTCCATTGATCATTACTGATAATTTTGTAGATTTAAACATGGTTAACAACCAATCACACCAAGATGATGAAAATCCATGTTTGTGCACAACTTTAAGAAGAAAAGTCCAACTTACAGAGTCATAATCCTGTGATATATCCAGCTTCATAGCCACATTACCACCTCTTCTCTTTTTCCTCATTTCATTTACCATCTCTGAAGCAAGAAGTATTTGTTCTTGAATGCTTCTTCCTTTAACATAAGCAGCCTGTTGTGATGAGATTAACTTCTCCATAAGTCCATTCATTCTGACAGAAATTATTTTTGTGAAGATTTTGAATAATACATTACTCAATCCAATTGGTCTATATTGACTTGCTTTCTTAGCACCTGCACATTTAGGAATGAGGGTTAAGAAATTTGAATTCAGACCTTTGGGGATAAACCTTCTTCTCCAACAAAATTGTATGGCATCTTTTAAATTCAATTGAATTATATCCCAGCAACTTTTATAAAATGATCCAGGAAATTCATCTGGACCAGGGGCACTGTCTGAGTCCATTTCAAAAACAATTTTCTTGATTTCTTCAGTGGTGGGAATGGAGTCCAACATTTCTTGATCTTCATATGTAATAACTGAAGGAATAACATCAAGCAATTCTTCAGAAACAACAACATCTTGAGCTTCAAATTTTTGTTGAAAATGCTTGACTAAAGTATCTGCAATTTGAGATTGATCACTAATAATATTTCCATTTGCATCTTCTAGTTCACTAATTATATTTCTTGCTTGTCTAATCTTCATTCTAGCACGGAAGTATGCAGTGTTTGTAGAGCCATCTTTAATCCATTTTGCTCTATATTTAAGTCTCATAAGAGTATTTGCTTGAACTTCTCTTGTTGCATATTCATTTTGAGCTTCTACTAAGTTGGCTAAAAGATCTTCATTTAAGGGATTTGGATCAGATAACTCCATTGCTTTTTGAACTTTCTCTTCTGCCTCTTTAATTTTTGTATTAATGTTACCAAATGTACTCCAATTCCACTCACTTAAAAACTTTTTTAATTTTTTTAGCTTCTGCATGAAAATAAAAGATGGATATCCAATAATATTTTCATTCCATACTTTCTTCACTTCACTTAAGAATAATGGATGATCAATCCACATCTTCTGAAATTTCCAGGGAACATTTTTTGGTCTGGGTATGTTTGCATAACCACATAATAAAGGAGCATGATCTGAAATTATCCTCAATCCAACCTTATATCCCCAATCACCATACTTCTGTAACCATAAAGAATTAAAAACAACTCTATCTAAAACACATAGAATTCTTTTTGCACCTTGTTGACAATTGGACCAAGTGTATTGATGACATGTGCTAGGGGCTTGAATTAAGTTGCATTCATTAAGGCAATGAAAAAAATCCATCATTGAAATTCTGTTAGGAGCTTTACCACCAAATTTCTCTTCAGGTGAAATTATAGCATTAAAATCACCTAAAACAACCCATGGTTTTTGTATCTGACTAATGATTTCCATCTCAGACCAAAGAAACTTTCTTTGACTCTTTTTAACATGAGCATGAACACCAGAAACTAATACTTCACCAATACTGACAGTTACCATTTGGCTAGACATTGAAATAACTTGAGGAGTAGATAAAGAAGCATTCCAGAATAACCATAAATTACCTTTTATAGATGAGGTTGAATTATGTATCACCATACTTTTCATTCCAGAGAGGTTTAAATGACTGCAAAAAGAAACACTACAAGAAATTTTTGGTTCTGCAACCCAGACTAGAGATGGGTTAAATTGATTCACCAAAGACCTTAGTTTATTCTGAGCCCTAGGTCTTCTTTGGCCCCGAATATTCCAATATATGATCTTCATCTTGGTGGTGGAGGATTTTTGGTACCTCCCTTACCATGATTTTGTCTGAGATTATGTTTCTTATTTGTAACAATTGGATTACCACCTTTAGCTGCACCTGGATAATGTTGAGAAGTAGAAGTAGGATTAATTACTTGCTTTTCAACCACTTTAGACCATGAAGTCACCTTAACAGTTTCATCATATATTGTCCCTGTCTTTCCATCTACAAATTTGATTTGAGGAGTTACTATAACATCATCTATTTTATCTTCATTAACCATAATATCTTCAAGAATATTTTCTTGAACACATTCAAGAGGACTGAATCTTCCAGTAGAAGCATTGTGAATAATTTGATGAACTGGAACTGTTGGAGTAGCATAAATTGTATGAATAACAGAGTCTTCATTGTCATCTGCTGTTGTATCACAAATATCAAAAGGCAATGATCTAGTGACACTTACTGAAGATAAGGCATTCAAAATGTTTGTTGAACTTGAATTAGTCTGCTGAAAAATTTCTGAGGATCTCTTAGGCTGTTGTGGAGTAATTATGTTTTCTGAATTATTTTCATTGCTTTTTGCTTTTTCAACTCTACATTCTGTGATTAAGTGACCTACCATTTTGCAGCTACTGCAGTATTTTGGACAATCTGGAATGGAAACCTCTTGAAAAAAAAAACCATACTTAGTACCAATCCATACTTTGTTTGGAACTGAGGAAGCAAAATCTACCTCAACCAAGACATTTGCATAATATCCAACATCACATTTAGCTGTTGCCTCATCAATTTTAATTGGAGTTCCTATTTCTTTACAAATTTTGAACAGAATTGATTCACTCCAGAATTCCAGACCTAAACCTGGAAATCTCACCCAAACAAAAGCCTTAGAGGTTCTTTGACTGGTAGGTCGAAAATTATACATCCAATTTCTAATCTTCAAAATTTGATCCATAACTTCCCATACCTGAGACTTGATGTAGTTACGATCTGTACCATTATCCAATTTGATGGTAAAGAAACCTCTACCCAATGGGATTAGCTTACAGTCACCAATTAATTTCCATTGGTTTCTAAGAATTATTGCAGCATCAACGAATTTAATCTTCTGTAAATTTAATCTACCAATTAAAGAAAAACGCCATGGATCTAAACTTTTCTCAAATAGTTCATAAGGTAATTCAATCGAAGGAATTTTCATTTCTTCAACTGAAGAAATATTATCAGACTCATATTTCTTTTGAGATCCCATTTTTCTAAATAAAACACCTGAGTTAAGACCAATTAATTTCAGAACACATGATGAATGATGTAAGATTCAATAAAATCACCTGAAATAAATGTTTGGTTGAACAGAAATCAAGAAATTGATGAAGAAAATTTTCCGAGCCAAGCACCGATTCTGTCGCCGAGTCACGTTTCTTTTTTGGGCTTTTCCTTTCTTTTCAGCACTTTCTCTTTTTCTTTAGTTTAGCTCCAAATCTAATTTATGTTTCCTCCTAGATCGCCCATTATCTCTAATCTATGTTTTCTTTTCTTAATTTCCTTGCCTAATTTAGGATGATTTTCTGTGTTTTGGAAATTTTATGTTTAATGTCCTTTTGTAGAGAAGATGACATTAATAGTCATTTAAGGCATTCGGTGGAACGTCTAGTCCCTTAGCAATTCACGCCTATTCAAAGGCATGCGCAACAAGTCCTAAACCCATCATAATAACTCCTGCACACCAACATTGCTAATGGGAGTGTACCAAATTAGCGGGTGGTAGGTTCAAAAATCATAAGAGAAAACTGGTTTTGCCTTGGGGATGGTACCCCCCCCCCCCCCACTAATTTGGTACACCCCCATTAGCCTAATTGCAGACTCTTCCGATGGTCAATATCTAATAAATCTTCCTTTAAGGGGTTGATAGACAGTTCAACCAAGCACTAATTATGATATTTGATTTTTCAGTAGATACTGCAGCGCCAGCACCTGTTGAGGGACATGATGTGTCGCTGGTGTACTGCATCTATAATGGCAATGTTCACACCTAAAATGGCTTAACATTGATGAGATTTGTTAGGTGTACAAAAAATGGTCAAACATAGTTAGGTGTACAAAAAATGGTCAAACATAAGGTCAAAAACCAAATAAAATCAGCACACTTGTGTATATTTGGCTTAATTATTTGATTTGATAATTAGTTAACAGATGGGCCATATCTTGAACTGCAGCATGGTTTGGTTCAGGCATCATGTCATATCTCAATACCCTGGTCCCTGAGTCCTGACCAAAAAAATAAATAGGTCAAGCAAAATCAAATCAGCATTGTGCCACATAATGCCTAAATTTTAAAGAAAAATAAAAAAGGTCTAAAGAGTTTCGAACCTCCAACCTCAAACTTAAAATAACTAAAGTGAACCACTGTGCCTCACTAACGTTTTTGAAATTTGATTTCCCTTCAAGATATTTTCTAGTTTTGTTGTTGTTGTCACCGCTTAACATCTAAACTGGAGTACTTATTATTGTACTAGCTAATTCCTTTGTTACTAGTGCCTTGGATGTATAGTAGTATCTTTTCTTTACTACTTTAGTCAACTACATTGCACTATTTTACTCCCAATTCACATATTCTTAAAAGCAAACTAATAAATTATTACGGAGTAATATAGTACTAGCTAGTGCCTCGGAAGATCATAAATGCTTTTTTGTGAAATTTTTTTTGATTAAAATCCCAATTCATATTCTTAGAAGCAATTCTAGCTAGCTCTTACAATTAAATTTGTATTAAAAGAATCGATCGGTATTTATTTTTTTAAATACTGGCCGGTAATATATAGGATTTTATCATGTTTATGCCTTTATTCTGGACGAAACATGAAATATCAGTGATACATAAATATGAATATCCGATAATATCGCATTATTGGTCGTATTGGACCGATCAGCCGATAATATTGGCAAGGATGTTTGAGGATCTTAGGTTGTCAGGTGTAACTAGTTTATTTGATTGGTCGGCATTATGAATTCACGAACGACTATGATTCTGTAAGATATAAAAGGTTACAATAATAGATCGATACAATTTTTGATCTACTTTTACTCCTTTGTCATCTCTGTATAGTTTACCAGTAGTGGGCATAGGTGTCAGTTTTGGACTTGACTTATCTAGACCGAATCTTGTAACAAGATCACTTGCATATTTTTCTTGAGATAAGTAGATTCCATCCTTATGTTGCTGAATCTGTAATCCTAAAAACAACTTTAACTCACCAACATTGCTCATTTCAAACTCTTTAGCGAGTGAAACTTGAAAATCCTTTGCAAGCTTCTCTGAAGTTGAACCATAGATGATATCATCTACATAAACTTGAGCAATGAAAATATTTTTCCCACTCCATCTGGTAAACAAGGTTTTATCAGCTCTACCTCTTGAAAAACCTTTTATAATAAGAGAAGTGGTAAGTTTTTCAAAACAGGATGTAGGTGCTTGTTTTAACCCATATAATGCCTTTTTGAGCTTAAGAACGTGATCTGGGAAATCAAGGTTTTCAAATCCTTTAGGTTGAGCAACATATACTTCTTCCTTTAGAATTCTGTTTTGGAACGCGGATTTTATATCCATTTGTAAAAGTTTAACCTTGAGATAACAAGCATGAGACAATAAAAGTCTACTGGACTCAAGGCGTGCCACATGAGCAAAGGTTTCGTCAAAGTCGATACCTTCAATTTGTGAATATCCTAGAGCAACAAGTCTGGCTTTATTTCTGATAATTGTGCCAAATTCATCAGACTTGTTCTTGAATATCCATTTTGTTCCAACAATATTAACATTGGAGGGACAAGGTACGAGTTCCCATACGTCTTGTCTTATAAGTTGATTTAACTCTTCATGCATTGCATTCACCCAAAAGGGATCGTTCAGAGCTTCATCAATATTTCTCGGTTCTACTTGTGACAGATAACAACCAAAATTGCACATGTTTTGAAGTTGCCCTCTAGTCTTAGCTGTAGAATCTATTCCTCCAATACTACTGTTGGGATCATGATTCCTTTGAACCCAGAGGTGTCGTGGAGGGACAGGTTCTTATTCGTCAGGAGTAGCCTGATCAGTGCTCTTCTCATCGTCACTAGAAATAGCAGGATCAGCAACAGTTGGGATAACTTCAACTGATTCTGGTATTTCTTTGACTTTCTCAATTGCCTCGGTTAGAGGCAGTTCAACAGGAGAATTATGATGATGATAATCACTAATATCATCATTGATGACATTAGCAGATTCCATCATGACTTAAGTTCTGAGATTAAACACTCGAAAACCACGGCTATCAGAAGCATAACCAATAAAGATACCTTCATCACTTTTGGTATCGAATTTCCCTCTCTGTTCTCGATCTTTTAGAATGTAGCATTTACTTCCGAACACTCTAAGATAGTGCAGGTTTGGTTTTCTTCCATACCACAACTCATAAGGAGTGTTTAGGGTTTTAGACCGTAAGTAAACACGGTTGATCAAATAACATGCCGTAAAAACAGCTTCTCCCCAAAACCTTAGAGGTAGGTTTTTGTTATGGAGCGTTACCCTGGCCATTTCCTGAATGTTCCTATTCTTTCTTTCTGCAACTCCATTAGCTTGAGGAGTAATGGGTGGTGAATATTGTTTAATAATTCCCAGTTCGTCACAAAATTCAAACACCTTAGTGTTCTTGAATTCAGTTCTACGGTCGCTCCTAGTTTTCTTTAGTTTGCGACCTTGTTCGTTCTGGATTCTTTTAACAATAATCTTGAATTCATCAAGGGTTTCATTTTTATGAGACAGAAATGCAACCCAAGTGAATCTGGTGTAATCATCTACCATAACTAAAGCATACTTATTACCAGCAACCGTGGGTTGTTGAATTGGTCCGAAGAGATCCGTATGAATTAAATCAAGTGGAGCTTTAGTGAGAATATCTCGAGATGATTTATGGTGAACTTTAGTTTGTTTACCCTTTTGACAGGCACCACATACACCTTCAATCTTTGCATTGATTTTGGGAACGCCTCTAACAAGTTTTTTGTCAATGATCTTAGTTAGAAGACGATAGTTGATGTGACCAAAACGCTCATGCCAAAGATGTGTCGATTCCACCTTAGTCAAATTGCAACAATTGCTAAACTGAGTATCGAGAAGATAACAGTTGTTTTTACCATGAGTTCCTTGAAAAATTACTTTCCCAGTTTTGTCTACAATGTCACATCCATTTGCATTGAAGACAACTCGATGGACTTTGTCACAAATTTGACTAATAGAAAGAAGATTTGCAGTTATATATTTTACGTATACTACATCATGGATTTCAGGTACGCCAGGCAGTTTGATCGTCCCTTTCTTGCTAATATAGCAACAACTCCCATCTCCGAAAGTTACTGGTCCTCCTTCATAGTCGTTAGAAGAAACAAACCATGTCAGATCACCTGTCATATGTCTGCTACATCCACTATCAAGAAACCATTGGAAGAGTGATGTTGATTTTAAAGCAAAAGCTCCCATACTATTAGTACTTTCCTGTTTAGGGTTTCCTGATAGTTTTGTACGTCCTTTTAGAAAAGCACTGAGTTGTCTAGTTTTCATGTGAAGATTACTTGCAACTTTCAGTCTCTTTTGGAAGGACATACAAGAATGTTGAAAATGATCCGAAGAATCACAAAACAAACATGGGACATCACTTTTGGAATCGCCGGAAAAGTTCTGAGTCATATCAGTTTTGACAACATGTGAACGTTGTTTATTACTTGACTTATGACTGTTCTTCAGAGAGAAGCAACTGGAGTTATTCAAATCCATTAAAGGGATTTTAACAGATTTCAAATCCTTAAGCATTGCAATTTCTGCTATGAGATCAGAGTTGATCCGGATTTGTTCATCCAACTTTTTCTGGAGAATAACCAGTTTATTAGAACTTTTTCTACGATTGGTTTTTAATCCTGGTGAAGCGTTTCTAGAGACTTTTCTGTCCATAGATTCAGATCGCTACAAACACAGACTTGTGAGGTCTTAAACGTGTTTGCCTGCTCTGATACCAATTGAAAAAGTGGGGGTACAACAACCACACCCAATATTTCGCTTAGCAATCTGTATGGACAAACTCCAATATACTTTCTAGAGAATCAACTAGACAATCAGACTCAATCTAGATAACAAGTATATCAAAGAGTTTATATCTCAATTTCTCGATTTGATATATACTCAAGCAAATAGAAATCTGTGAGTCTTCATCAAATACTAGAGAGATAACTTGGATGGTACCAAAGACTAATATCCAAGTGTGAATCAGTTTAAATCAACAACCAAAAGGTCGGATATTCTAATTGATTGAACAACGCACAACCTGTGATATTTTAATTATATAAAAAAATATAATGCGGAAAAGAAATAGCACAGACACCAGAATTTTGTTAACGAGGAAACCACAAATGCAGAAAAACCCTGGGACCTAGTCCAGATTGAACACACACTATATTAAGCCACTACAGACACTAGCCTACTCCAAACTAACTTCGGTCTGGACTGTAGTTGAACCCCAATCAATCTCACACTGATCCAAGTTATAATTATGCTCCTACGTCTCTGATCCCAGCAGGATGCTACGTACTTGATTCCCTTAGCTGATCTCACCCACAACTAAGAGTTGCTACGACCCAAAGTCGAAGACTTTAATAAAAAAATCTGTATCACACAGAAAAGTCTACGGTAATAGATAAATCCGTCTCCCACGAATATACCTACGAGTTTTGTTTCATATTTTGATAAATCAAGGTGAACATGAACCAATTGATAAACCGGACTTATATTCCCGAAGAACAGCCTAGTATTATCAATCACCTCACAATAATTCTAATCGACGCAGCGAAAGAGATATTGTGGAATCACAAACGATGAGACGAAGTTTTTGTGATTACTTTTCTATCTTGCCTATCAGAGATATAAATATCGATCCAATTATTACAATTGTACTCGTAACGATAGAAGATGCAAGATCAGATCACACAACTACACGAAAATTAGTATCGGTTTGGATTCACAATCCTAATGAAGTCTTTAAGTCGTTAACCTAGATTTAGAAGAAGAAACCAAAGGTTAAAGGAGAATCGACTCTAGCTATGCAACTAGTATCACACATAAGGTGTGGGGATTAGTTTTCCCAGTTGCTAGAGTTCTCTTTTATATAGTCTTTCAAATCAGGGTTTGCAATCAATGTTAGCTTGGTAACAAAGCATTCAATATTCACCGTTAGATGAAAACCTCATTAGATTCAAGTAATATTTCTCAACCGTTGGATCGAAAACTTAGCTTGTTACACACAAATGAAATGTCCAATTTTGGATTTATGTAGCCGTTCCCAAACATTAACATTTGTTGGTTCAACAATAGTTACCAAATGGTTAGACATATGATCACTTTCATATCCACCATATTCTTCTTCACCATAACTAGTTCAAATGACTCAAATGAACTAGTTAGAGAGTTGTTCAATTGCTTAGATCTTATGTAACTACACAAGATACAATCGAAGCAAAAACAGTTTGATTCACTCGAATCGGTTCATGAACTTTATAGACACGGTTTGCCAAAGCATTCCTTAGTTTTATATAAACATGAGTTCAAGAACAACCGATTTTAGATATAACCTGCTCAAGTTCGCGGACTGGGTTCGTGGACTTAAGCTCGCGGAAGGAGTTCACAAACTCCAGCAGAAATTCTCGGGTCGAGAACTTCGACCAGTTTGCGGACTGAGTTCGCGGACTTGGCTCACGCCACATTCCGTTTCTCTTGATCAACAAAGTTCGCAAACTTTGGGTCAAGGAATAAGGACTTATACGTATATGTGTTTCCACAACAATGCTTATATCCTACCAATGATTATGTAATCTAAACTATCATTTCAATCATTGAAACATTCTCAGAGGACGTTATATAGCCGTTATTCACAGACCATTTTTCGTCAGAGCAATTTCCAAAGTGATTGAAACATAACACGACATTCGTCACTAGGTAAAGATGAATTTGGCAAAAGTGAAAGCTTACCAACACATATTTCGAGAAATAGATAGGCGAGTTACACTCGGCTCGAAATAGAAAATGTGTATAATGAAAGTCTATATATCAAAACGACTTTTGTCCCAAGAGTAGGAGATAGCGTAGATAGACTTTTGAGTGACAGATAAGTTCAAGTCTCCATGTACCTTTTAGTCGATGAAGATCCACCAGTTCCTTGAGTAGTCCTTCGTCTTGTATGATGATTGCCATGGGGTCTTGAGATCAACTACACTTTCTATCCTAGTCCGAGACCTTTAGATATATAGGCTAGAAATCAAGACTTATAGTTTTGATCACTAACATTGACAAACATGCTTGAGATAGAAACGCATGCGAGTTCGACCGAGCAATGCTCTAACACTTCCTAAGATAAATTGTGATTTACTCTTCTTTTTTTTTTTTGCTAAATATAACAGAATAAAAAATTAGGTGCACCAGCCGGGAAAAAAGAACAATATTTGCTAAATTAATTATTTATTTAATTATTTTGGCAAGAGTTGTAACTTAGGAAAGACTCCCAAAATTAGGAGAGTCTTGAAAAAGAAAAATAGCTTTGCTTAGCTTCCAAGCTATTGTTCACTATAAATAAAGGGTTCATGAGTGCTACACGTTTTTTATCCCATTTGGAAAATTGGTGTACGATTCATAAGGTTGTTTTTCCATGTCTTATGTTCTTCATGAACAAGAGTATGATAAAAGTCTTTGTATTGGGGATCACAAAGCCGAGTTGGATTTAGTCTTCATGATTGATTATTCAACTTTTAATCTAGGTTTTTTACCTCTTGTTTATTCTATGGTTTTCTCTTCTGATATAAAACCATTCAAGAGTTGTTGATCATAAACCCTAGGTTTGACAGCTTTCATTTTCCGATCGTATACCAACACTTGTTAGTCGAAATCGGAAGCTAGAAAGAAAACTTCGATTAAGGTATCTAGTAAAAATCCTTAAGAAGTTTTAAACAAGATATCTCTAGATTTATTCTAGGTTTTCTTGTTGTAGAATTATTAGGGTTTTCTTAACTTGGAAAATGATCTTTGGAATCGCCCAAGTTCACTTACGAAAATCAGGTTCACGGACTCCTTGTGTGTACGCATACTGATTGTAAGTTAAAACCCTAATCTACAAGTTTGTTTCGGTATATCTACTTTTGTCTGGTAGTTGTTCGAAACAAACACAAGATTTCCAAAAACTTGATTTACATCTAAAGGGAAATCAGATCGGTGTTTTGTGAAAGCAAAAGATCGAAAAATATCAACCGTGTTGTTATATCTTTTGAAGAGAACTTTGTTCTGCCAGAAGATTTTCGGGAATAACTTCTAAAGAGAATTTGTGTTCTGCTAGAAGTTATATAAGAAGAATTTCTAAAGAGAATCGGTAATCTGCTAGGAGTTATATAAGTGGTTGAATACAACTGAAGAAGGTATTACATCTAGTCCGAATAGATAGTAGGAAATTGGTGTAACAGCTTATAATCAGTGTGTGTTTATTCTGGACTAGGTCCAGGGGTTTTTCTGCATTTGCAGTTTCCTCATTAACATAATTCTGGTATCTGTATTATTTCTTTTCCGCATTATATTTTGTTATATATTTGAAATATCACAGGTTGTGCGTCAAGATCAATCAATTAGTTAATCCAACCTTTGGTTGTTGATATAAATTGATTGACACTTGAACATTGGTATTTAGTACCGTTCAAGTTATTTCTCTTATTCAATCGGGCTCGCAGATTCCTATTTGCTAATTGCAGATTGAATTGAGAAATTGAGATATAAAACTCTTTAATATACTTTTCTCTAGATTGAGTCTGACTGTCTAGTTGATTCTCTTGAAAGTATATTGGATTTTGTCTATTCAGATTGCCAAACGAAATATTGGGTGTGGTTGTTAGACCCCCGCTTTTTCAATTGGTATCAGAGTGAGGCAAACACGCTAAGACCTTATAATTCTGTGTTTGAAGCAATCTGATTTTTATGGACAAAAGTGTTATCCCTATAAACGTACCGCCAACCTTCGATGGCACGAACTATTTATGGTGGAAAATTTCTATGCGTGATTTTATACTAGTGCGAGATTTTCAATCATGGGTTCGTATTTTTAATGGCTATAATCCTCCATTAGTTACAGTAGACGGTGTAACTGTTTGCAAAGGATATTGGTGATTATGATGATCTTGAGATTCTTGTTGCGAAGCAAAATTATGATGGATTAAATGCTATCATCCATGCCATTACCACAAATCTTCAGTACCACATGACTACGTGTAATAATTCTAAAGATGATTGGGATATCTTAGAAACCGTATTTGAAGGGAATGCCTCAGAGAAAGAAGCATGGCTTCAAAACCTAGCATCTGACCGGGAAAATCTTCACATGTCTGATGATGAAAATCTTGATTAGTTTAACCAAAGACTTTCTCAAATAGTTAACGCCTCATTTTCGTTAGGAAGAACTGTTCCAGAGAAAGTTATTGTGTGCAAAATTCTCAGGTCTCTATCATCAAGATACGAGTCTAAGAAACATGCCATTGAAGAAGCAAACGATCTTTCTATATTCTCCAGGAATACTCTTGTTGGAAAGTTAAAGATCTTTAATAATGAACACCGGTCTGGAAAAGAAGTGAATTTTCTTAAAGCTGCAAACGATTCTGAATCCTCTAGGGATAAATCTGGTTTTCCGGATGCTAAGGATGTTACTCCACGGCAATTTAGAAAAATCTTGAGAGACGGGAAAAAGAGTTTTTCTAAAGGTGCAACATCTCCTAATTATGATGTACAATGTTTTAATTGTTGTGGTTTCGGGCACTTTTCTTCAGCATGCCCTAGTTGGAGCTGTAGACAATCGGCATATGCAACAGCTTTGCCTACTCTTGATGATGGACCTGAATATTATGATCACCAAGAGTACGTAGGCGAGGTTGCATTAGATTCTCGAAAAATTCTTTCAGATACTGATTCTGATTCTGACAAAGAAGTGTTCCATGAAGATCCAGTTGCTAATAATCTTATTAAAGAATGTCATCAAAAACTCTCGTAAACTGAAAGCACCATTTTCAGTGAGAAAGTTAAATATGATAGACTTCGTAGTCAGAATAAAGACTTGCAAGACCAACTTGATTATATTGGTGCAAGAGAATATCTCAACGAAATACGAAAGCTTAAAGAAGAAATTGCCGGAAGTCGGGATCGGGAAATTATTATTCAAGCAAAGCTGGATAACTTGGAGATCATTGAGATGAACTTGTTATTTGATTCGGAACGAGAATATCTCAAAGTTCAATGTGAATCATTCAAGAATGATCTAGTTATTGCGCTTGAAAAAGTCAAAAGGTTGGAAGAATAAAACTCGCGCTTAAAAGAGAGTTTGTCTAGATTAGCAGCTCAGATAATTACCTCAATATTGGGAGCATGTAGAATTTATCGTGATACACGAGGATTGGGCTATAAAGGAATAGACGCTCCTAGTATTTGCAAAGAGGTAAATTTGTCAGAGTTAAAGATTCTTCTCAACCAAAACCTTCAACGGTTGACAAAAATGAAGTATCTCTACCAACTACCGAAAAGAGGAAATTTTGTCAAGCTCCGAAGCAAGCACATACACATTCAGGTAACACTAAACATAACTTTTTCCATTCTACTAAACATTTCTTTTGTTGTGGAAAACCAGATCACTTGCAAAAGAATTGCATATTTCTTAAACGAGATAAAACCAGATCTGATTCTGTTAAGATAACAAGATGTGATGTTCCAAACTGGAGAAAAACTGAGTCTCATAGTATCAGTTTTTCCAGTATTCCCCCCAAGGAGTTTTATAATTATATTGGGGAGAAAAAGAAATGCGTTTCTCCAAAAGCTGCTCAGAAATGGGTACCAAAGAAGATCAATAAAACAACGAGTACTATTAAGAAGGATCTCCCAGACAAGAGTTCGACAAGGGATAACATCTTAAAAATGTATGGAACAGTTATTGAAAGTTTCAAGGAAGTTGTTAAATTCCTAGAGTCTATGCATGATTTTGTATCGAATACCTGTGGTGAGTAATATTTTGTTCACCTCAACACAACCTGATTGTGTTGGAAGTGCATCCTCACCAAGAAGCCCTTATAAATACGGTGAGGATTGCAAAGGAATTGGGGCGCATGTATCATGTTAGGTATTTTTTATATATTTGGAAGCTTTTTGTTTTAGCTAGATTCATTTTTACTCTTGACGAAAGTCATGATTGATTATTTCAATAACTTGAAAATCGCTTTGATAAAAATAGTTTATGCATAACAACTATTTTAACATCATCTAAGAAAGTTTCAATGATTGAAATGAGAGATTAGAACAAGTAACCATGTTTGGATATAAGCATAGTGTGCATTCACATTTGTGTATAAATCCAAAACCGGAAACCTAAAGTATGCGTACCCGTACGCGTACTGGTGGTTGTTGGAAATCCGGGTAAGTATGCATACCTGTACGCATACTGGCGGAAGTTTCACGTCCGTGAATTTCTGTTGGAGTTCGGAAGTAAAAAAAAAACTAAATCCGGATACTTAAGTATGCGTACCCGTTTGCATACTTAAGTAGGTTACTTTCTAAAATCATTTTGTTCATAAACTAAAACATTTATATATATAATAAGGAATCGAATCTTTTGTAAACCATGACTATGATGTTCATGAATTGATTCGAGTGAATCAAAATCGATTTTGCTTCAATTGTGTCTTGTATACTTCTATGATATTTAAGCAATTGAACAACTCTCTAACTAGTTTCAATTGAGTCATTTGAACTAGTTGTGATAAAGATGAATATGGCTAAATACCATGTGTATGATTCTTAATTACCTAACTTGATTTGTGATTAAAATTCTTAAGTATAACAGGTGAGAAACAATAATCAAAGCAATTGGATGTGGTTTTTATTGTCAAAGAAACTTTTTCATACACTTATGGTAACCATTCTTGGTGTAAATCCTTGTGGAAAAGGTTATTCTTCCTTCTAAGCATATCAATTCTTGTTTATACAAGTTTGTATCTTAGAAAAGATGATCACAATACTTGATCTTCATGATTACATATTGTGTATTGCTACCATGAGATAGTTCTATTTTTTAGTAACACGATCTCATCAGAGACTTTCAATGATTGGTTCTTAGTTCGTATCTCCTTGTGGGATTTCTAAAATCCAATTTCAAAATCCTTCTCTATGGAGAAAGGTCACTCCTGTTGTTCTTTCGGGAATGAAATTTTATGGGGGAGAGTTCTTAAATGAACTTGTGCTTAATTGCTATATCTTTGAGGAGGGAAGCGGTTGTGGAACATGTAGGGGTTAACTTGTATCTTAATAAACTCCTTGATGAAGTCACTAAGTTTCGACTCTGTGATATCATCTAAATTAAAGTTGATATGTTCTCTTTTAGTCATGAATAATCTCTTTGAGAATTTCATTATGATTCCACAATTTTCGTACCTTTGCCAATTTATATTGACAAAAAGGGGGAGAATTATTTTTTAGTTCACACTACATATATATATGGTTTAAGGATCACTATGTAAGGGGGAGTGGTTTTCATTATGAGATGAAGTATTGGCTAATGGGGAGTGTTACATATCACCGTAGTATTATTGTCAAAGTTGTGATACAATTGAACTTTGATGTTGTATAATAATACTATGATGGACTCAACAAGTACATGATAAACACGCGCATAGTTGAAGAACCAAGGAAATCAAGCATGTCAGATATTGGAGTTGTAATGCTTTTAACAAGTACAATCCATATGTAGGTTTTGTCAGTAAAATTGACAAAGGGGGAGATTGTTAGAGCATTGCTCGGTTGAACCCACTAACGTTGGTATGTCAAGTTAGTTGTCAATTTTAGTTGCCAAAATGCATTCTCGATTTAGTATACTGAAGATAGTTTCAGACTAGATTAAGTCTAAGAAGTAGAATCGAATCTATCCTTGAAGGATGAAGTTTGAAGACTGAAAAAGCGGGGGTCTAACAACACCACCCAATATTTCTCTTAGCAATATGTATGGACTAACTCCGAAATACTTTGCTATAGAATCAACTAGACAGTCAGACTCAATCTAGATAAAAGTATCTCAAGGAGTTAATATCTCTCTATTGATTTAATTTTTACTAAAGCTAAAAACAATAGCGAGTCTTTATCAAATACAAGGAATACTTGGACGGTACCAAAGACCAATGTCCAAGGATCAATCAATATCAATCAACAACCAAAGGTTGGATTTTCAATTGATGATCACGAACGCACAACCTGTATTATTTCAATTATATAAAATATAATGCGGAAAAGAAATAATACAGACACCACAAATTTTGTTAACGAGGAAACCGCAAACGCAGAAAAACCCCGGGACCTAGTCCAGATTGAATACACACTGTATTAAGCCGCTACAAACACTAACCTACTGCAAACTAACTTCGGACTGGACTATAGTTGAACCCCAATCAGTCTCCCACCGATCCAAGGTACAGTTGTACTCCTACGCCTCTGATCCCAGCAGGATACTGCGCACTTGATTCCCTTAGATGATCTCACCCACAACCAAGAGTTGTTGTAACCCAAAATCACAGACTTGATAATAAACAGATCCGTCTCATACAGAAAAGTCTATCTAAGGATAAATCTATCTCACACAGATAAACCCTAGGTTTTGTTCCTTCTTTTGATATAAAATCAAGGTGAACAGGAACCAATTGTTAATCCGGTCTTATATTCTCGAAGAACAGCCTAGATTAATCAATCACCTCTCTACAATCCTTCCTGACTACACAAGCGGATTGTCGAGGAATCACAAACAGTAAGACGAAGATGTTTGTGACTTCTTTATCTTGCCTATCAGAGAACTCTCACGATATCAAGCCAATCAATCGATTGTACCCGTACGATAGAAGATGAAAGATCAGATCACACAACTACGATAAAGTAGTATCGGTCTGGCTTCACAATCCCAATGAAGTCTTTAAGTCGTTTACCTGATTTTAGAGAAGAAAATCAAAGGTTAATGGAGATCGAATCTAGCGGGCGCACTAGTAGCACACAGATGTGTGGGGATTAGTTTTGCACAATGCTGGATGTCTCCTTTATATAGCCTTCAAATCAGGGTTTTGCCTTAGTTACAAAGCAATCCTTATTCACCGTTAGATGAAAACCTGATTTAGATTCAAGCTAATATTTCTCAACCGTTAGATCGAAAACTTAGCTTGTCACACACACTTGTGCAGACGTTTAATGGGTTCGTGGAAACCATGCCCAAACGTGTACGTGTATGTTGGTTCAACATAGTAACCCAAAAGGTTAACCATATGAGCATTTCATATTAACCTTGTTCTTCTTCACCATAACTAGTTCAATTGACTCAAATGAACTAGTTAAAGAGTTGTTCAATTGCTATGAGATCTTATGTAACTACACAAGACACAATTGAAACAAAGATGATTCGATTCGATTGAATCGGCTCATGAACATTATAGCCACGGTTTGCATAAAGAATTCCTTAGTAATTTAATGTTTCATGTTCAAAGCACATCTTTAGATCATAACCTCTTAAGTTCACAAACAAGTTCGCGGACTTAAGTTAATCGGTTGAGTTTTCCAAAATCGGCAAAAATTCTCGGAAAGAGAACTTTCGCCAGTTCGCGGACTTAGCACACAAACGGGTTTTGGAAAATCCAGCAGAAATTCTCGGTCGAGAACTTCCGACAGTTCGCGGACTTGGCAAGACAATTCCACAATCCTCCCGATTTCTCTTGATCAACAAAGTTCGAAAACTTCGGTTCAAGGAATACATGGTTATGTAATCTAAACTCTCATTTCAATCATTGAGACATTCTCAGAGTACGCTATGTAGCCGTTATTCACATACCGATTCACGTCAGAGCAATTCTCAAAGTGATTGAAACTTTTCGTGACTTTCGTCACTAGGTGAAGATAAACTTGATCAAAGCGAAACGCTTTACCAACACACGATTTCGAGATAAAAGATAAGCAATGAATGCTCAGCTCGAAATGTCAAATGTGTATGATCTAGGCTATATAGCATACGACTTTTGTCTCATAAGAAGTAGGAGATAGAAGAGATAGACTGTTGAGTGATAGATAAGTTCAAGTCTCCATATACCTTTTTGTTGATGAAGTTCCACGGTTCCTTGTATAGATCTTCGTCGTTGTATGATGAATAGCCATGAAATTCTTGAGCTCAACTACACTTTTGTATCCTAGTCCGAGACTTATATATGTAGGTTAGAAATCAAAACTTATAGTTTTGATCACTAACATTGACAAACATGCTTGAGATAGCAACGCATGCGAGGTTGACCGAGCTATGCTCTAACAATCTCCCCCTTTGTCAATTTTAGTGACAAACTATTAATACATATGGAATACAAAAAAGATAAACTTTAGTGGCTCATATTCCATAGTCTAATCTTCAACGTTCCTTGAAATCTTCGTCCTTCCAAGTACTCCAATGATCCCAAAGGTTGTAAGTTTAGCATCACCGTTGTTGAAGATCCGTAGCTATAACAATGAGAGAAATCGAGATTCTCGATCATTATTATACAGTGTCATAGTATTATTATATAACATCAAAGTCCAATTGTATCACGACTTTAACCATAATACTACGGTGATATGTATTACTCCCCCTTAGTCAATACTCCATCTCGATCATGGAAACCACTCCCCCTTATACAATGATCCGAAAACCATATGTATTTGTAGTGTGAACTACAATATTTCTCCCCCTTTTTGTCAATAAAATTGGCAAAGGTACAAGAATGAGATCATAATGAAATTTCCACAAGAAACATTTCATGACCAAAAGAAAAATACATACCAACTTAATTTAGATACAATCTAATAGCCGAAGCTAACAACATTCATCAAGGAGTTTTAAGATACAAGATAACCCCTATAAAATTCCACAGCCGCACTCCCCGCATGATATTACCATTAAGCACAAGTTCAAAAGAACTCTCCCCCATTTGATGTCATTCCCGAAAGAACAACAAGAGCGACCTTAATTTCAAAAGAAAAGAAGGATTTTTTATTGGACACCAAAAACCATAGGAATGATTTTCTATATCCAAAGCTCAACCAAATTAACCACAAGTAAACCCATGATTAATTCATTTGGGATACGCAACTAAATCAAACCACAAAAGTGATCAATTTAATTGAAAGTGCTCAACATAAGTAAACTCACGGAGCTACGACTAAGTCAATCATATGGAGATGACTAACTTAACCGTTCAAATACTCAACATAAGGAAAACCTTACGGAATATATGACTACATTAACCAAAGAACATGATAGTGTAGCCTTTCATATACTCAACACAAGCACTTGTGGAATATATGAAAACTCAACTATATTAATTACAAGAGAACCTATAATTAATCTAATTGGAATACGAACAACCAAACTAATCACCGAAGTAATTAATTTAATTATTTTGGGCTCAACATAAGAGAACTTATGGAACCCCGACTAAGTTCATCATAGAATATGACAACCTTAATCGTACATGTACTCAACATAAGAAAGAAGACTTATGGAGTACAAACTAAATAACCAAACTAGTTGATTAATTTAGTTTCTAATGCTCGACATATAACATCTTACGGAAAAACCAACAAAGCCAAGGTAAATCGACTTAGTTGTAAGGTGCTCAACATAAGACACACAATGGAGCCTTCACAGTAAAACATAGTAAAATGGATCAATGAAGATCAATACTGTGGATAACATACAGGAATCTATTCTATTTTCCATCATAATGACATAATAGACTTTATCCTTGTTGAACAAAAGATTTTATCATATTTTCCATCAAATACATGATTGCATAGGCATAACTTTTGTATATGTCAAAAGTCCATTCGTCCTTTCATCAATACGAATACCGATTCATGAGCGACTTTACTTTTGACTGCAATATGGGACCTTCAAGTTCACAGACGTAAACAATACATATCCCATAAAAATATTGCAATAAACATCATCCTCCAAATATTTTTAGAATTTAGTACCAATAAACCTAAAAAATAACATAAGAAGATGAAAACAAAAATATCTATGTGTAGTCACAATCATCGCTATTCAAAGCATTAGTTATTCTTCCAACTAATCCAAAAAGAAGACATACTAGGCAAACAACTAGAACCAAGATCAGACGAAAAGCTAAATCCTGTCTGCAACCAGGGATTGAACAAGAACGAGTTCCTCAGTTGTCTTCCTTAGTTCGTATTTTAGGTAGTCTAGATTCCGTGTTGCGACACCAAGTTGTTCGCGAACGACCTTAAAGTCTCCAAGAAGATTTTCTACCAGTTGTGAAGAAATATGAACTGGCAGTTTGTCTTCGTTTTCATGATCAAGAGCATGAAAGCATGAGATATCAGTAGGACATAGATCAACATCATCACCCTTGTTGCTTCCCTCCATTGTGCACCAAAAAGACTTTTAGAAAATCTTTTTGCACCTTTGGAACACTATATATATATATAAGGAATTCCATCAAACCCTAAGAAACATGACGTTCGTGAGGGTTGGTACGTGTACTACAGAAACGGGCCTATGATAGACCAGGAAGCCCAAAATAAAAGAAATAGATGTTGAGGAGCAAACGGAATAAAGTAACAACGAATGCAGTACAATCCTGACAGCTTTCTCAAGACGAAAAATCCTGAGAATCAAGAGCATCCCTTTTTAACAGGACAACAATGAAAAAGAGATGCAACATGAACATGTCAGGTGTAATAAGATGAGCATCTTGCTCATCATTGTTTACTTCTTCTTTTTCATCGGTATTTAACAAACTACCTGGTTTAGTTGAAGAAGTATTATCAAGAGAAGATTTATAAGTACCTGGGTTAACAACATTCCATGTTTTCTTGATATTCCGTCTTAGTCTGTTTATGTGAATCTTCATATCAGAGACTCGATTGTTGACATGTAAGAAATCTGAATTGGATTCACAGTCCTTTTTGAGAAAATTAGAGGAGCTTCACTCGTTTTTCTTTCTTTTGTTCCTTTTTCTCCTTCCAGACTGATTCACAACATCTGTCACACTTTTGTTGTTTTTTCTTCCACCATTATAGGAATCCTTCGGTTTGAAGACATAATTAGGAAAAGCCTTATCACAGTATATCCCTTGAGGTCGAACGAGGTTGATTCCAATCTGTGATATATGTTTAAAAACTTCTTTAGACATCCAAGTAAGAATGTTGTGAAGTTTTTCATTCCTTATCCGAAGACGACACCTTCGCTCAGAGTGTCATTTGTTTCCGCAGTAATAGCAGTTGAAGGACCTACATTCTGTAGTTCTCTTTTGAGCAGATTTAGAAGAAGTAGAATCCTTATTTTTGCAAGCTGACACAGGTTCTATACATGGAGAATTAACAACTTTAACAAACTTAGTCTTACCACTGTTAGGAGCGTCTATTCCTTTATATACCAGACCACGTTTATCATGATGTTCTTTACAGGCTCCCAACATAGAAGACAGTTTTGTAGAGCTAGAACCGAACCTGTTTAGATTCTCTTCCAGTGATTTTACCTTATTAAGAGCAGCAGTGAGTTTGGTTTCCAAGGATTTCTCTCTGATAAGAAAACTGCGTTCTTTGTCATTGAAACACTTCTGTTGAGATTCAAATCTTGCTTCACTTTCGGTAACCCTCTCTTTTAATATACAGAGGTTACGAAGAATATTATCACATTCAGATTTTTTTGAGCGAACCTCTTCTTCACGATCTTTAACTGTAGATTGTAACAGTTTGTATCCACCATCATAACCTTTGAAGAGTTTTCTCAACTTTCTGATTTCTTGACAGAGAGGAATCATATACTTTCTCAAGCAAGCAGTTGTCCTTGTTTCCTTCAATTCATGATTAAACAACTTGATGTATTGAGAAACTTCCTCATCAAGACTTTGTCCTTCTTCAGAATCACTATAATCCGAGAGATCATCCAACTACTCATCAAGAGATTTCCTCCAGTTGGATTTAGATTCGGTTGAAGGATATGAGAAGGAGTTTTCCTCAGTGGTTTCATATTTTTGAAACTTATCTGAGTAGTCCTGTGCTGATGTTGCGTTGTCAGAGATAGTACTCTTGTCCATAGAGTCAGATCGCTACAAACACGGACTTGTTAGGTCTTAAACGTGTTTGCCTGCTCTGATACCAATTGAAAAAGCAGGGGTCTAACAACACCACCAAATATTTTGCTTAGCAATATGTATGGACTAACTCTAAAATACTTTGCTAGAGAATCAACTAGACAGTCAGACTCAATCTAGATAAAAGTATCTCAA
Organism: Papaver somniferum; assembly: GCF_003573695.1. Lineage (NCBI taxonomy): Eukaryota > Viridiplantae > Streptophyta > Magnoliopsida > Ranunculales > Papaveraceae > Papaver > Papaver somniferum. The sequence goes on along the minus strand of NW_020619159.1, from coordinate 320,913 downwards.
GGAGTTAATATCTCTCTCTTGATTTGATTTTTACTCAAGCTAAAAACAATAGCGAGTCTTTATCAAATACAAGGAATACTTGGACGGTACCAAAGACCAATGTCCAAGGATCAATCAATATCAATCAACAACCAAAGGTTGGATTTCCAATTGATGATCACGAACGCACAACCTGTATTATTTCAATTATATAAAATATAATGCGGAAAAGAAATAACACAGACACCAGAAATTTTGTTAACGAGGAAACCGCAAATGCAGAAAAACCCCGGGACCTAGTCCAGATTGAATACACACTGTCTTAAGCCGCTATAGACACTAGCCTACTGCAAACTAACTTCAGACTGGACTATAGTTGAACCCCAATCAGTCTCCCACCGATCCAAGGTACAATTGTACTCCTACGCCTCTGATCCCAGCAGCATACTGCGCACTTGACTCCCTTAGATGATCTCACCCACAACCAAGAGTTATTGTAACCCAAAATCACAGACTTGATAATAAACAGATCTGTCTCAAACAAAAAAGTCTATCAAAGGATAAATCTGTCTCCCACAGATAAACCCTAGGTTTTGTTCCGTCTTTTGATATAAAATCAAGGTGAACATGAACCAATTGATAATCCGGTCTTATATTCCCGAAGAACATCCTAGATTAATCAATCACCTCTCTACAATCCTTCCTGACTACACAAGCAGATTGTCGAGGAATCACAAACAGTGAGACGAAGATGTTTGTGACTTCTTTATCTTGCCTATCGGAGAACTCTCACGATCTCAAGCTAATCAATCAATTGTACTCGTACGATAGAAGATGCAAGATCAGATCACACAACTACGATAAAGTAGTATCGGTCTGTCTTCACAATCCCAATGAAGTCTTAAAGTCGTTAACCTGATTTTAGTGAAGAAAATCAAAGGTTAATGGAGATCGACTCTAGCGGGCGCACTAGTAGCACACAGACGTGTGGGGATTAGTTTTGCACAATGCTAGATGTCTCCTTTATATAGCCTTCAAATCAGGGTTTTGCCTTAGTTACAAAGCAATCCTTATTCACCGTTAGATCAAAACCTGATTTAGATTCAAGCTAATATTTCTCAACCGTTAGATCGAAAACTTATCTTGTCACACACACTTGGGTAGACGTTTACTGGGTTCGTGAAAACCATGCCCAAACGTGTACGTATATGTTGGTTCAACATAGTAACCCAAAAGGTTAACCATATGAGCATTTCATATTAACCTTGTTGTTCTTCACCATAACTAGTTCAATTGACTCAAATGAACTAGTTAAAGAGTTGTTCAATTGCTATGAGATCTTATGTAACTACACAAGACACAATTGAAACAAAGATGATTCGATTCGATTGAATCGGCTCATGAACATTATAGCCACGGTTTGCATAAAGCATTCCTTAGTAATTTAATATTTCATGTTCAAAGCACATCTTTAGATCATAACCTCTTAAGTTCACAAACAAGTTCGCGGACTTAAGTTAATCGGTTGAGTTTTCCAAACTCAGCAGAAATTCTCGGAAAGAGAACTTCCACCAGTTCGCGGACTTAGCACATAAATGGGTTTTGGAAAATACAACAGAAATTCTCGGTCGAGAACTTCCGACAGTTCGCGGACTTGGCAAGCCAATTCCACATTCCTCCCGATTTCTCTTGATCAACAAAGTTTGAAAACTTCGGTTCAAGGAATACATGGTTATGTAATCTAAACTCTCATTTCAATCATTGAGACATTCTCAGAGGACGCTATGTAGCCGTTATTCACAGACCGATTCACGTCGGAGCATTTCTCAAAGTGATTGAAACTTTTCATGACTTTCGTCACTAGGTGAAGATAAACTTGATCAAAGCGAAACGCTTTACCAACACACGATTTCGAGATAAAAGATAAGCAATGAATGCTCAGCTCGAAATGTTAAATGTGTATGATCTAGTCTATATATCATACGACTTTTGTCTCATAAGAAGTAGGAGATAGAAGAGATTGACTTTTTAGTGATAGATAAGTTCAAGTCTCCACATACCTTTTTGTTTATGAAGTTACACGGTTCCTTGTATAGATCTTCGTCGTTGTATGATGAATCGCCATGAAGTCCTTGAGCTCAACTACACTTTTCTATCCTAGTCCGAGAATTAGCTATGTAGGCTAGATATCAAGACTTATAGTTTTGATCACTAACATTGACAAACATGCTTGAGATAGCAACGTATGCGAGGTTGACCGAGATATGCTCTAACAAAGACTACAAGAAGACATAAACAAGGACTTCATCAACAAAGGTATGTGGTAATTGATTTCATTTGGATTTTTGTTCAATTCTACCTCTATGGAACAATTCCTATGACGGTAAATGTACATTTATGTATACATACTTGAGGTTATTTGATTCACGACTTTTGTGACAATAACCTTTATCCCTAGAAATTATCTCATGTTATAGTGAATGAGCTTACGAATTCAACGAGCCAAGAATCACTCAATTCCGATTTATAACGATGAAGTTATGAGTGATTTATTAAAGTAACAATTATAAGTGTTGCTGTAATTGTTACAGTTCGTTAGTAGGAAACAAACCACGAACTGTTTGTAACGGTTCACGGACTTGAGCCCAATTACGTGACTAGAAGCCATTTTTGGTCAATTTTTTGATGTTTCCTTATCTAGGCAAGATAGATATTACTCCAAACATATTTGATTACCATATGAAAGTGTTTGTGATCCTTCATAAGATAGAATGTGATTTACTCACATAAATACAATATTTGCTAAATTAATTATTTATTTAATTATTTTGGAAAGAGTTGTAACTTAGGAAAGACTCCCAAAATTAGGAGAGTCTTGAAAAAGGAAAATAGCTTTGCTTAGCTTCCAAGCTATTGTTCACTATAAATAAAGGGTTCATGAGTGCTACACGTTTTTTATCCCCTTTGGAAAATTGGTGTAAGCTTTATAAGGTTGTTTTCCATGTCTTCTATTCCTCATGAACAAGAGTGAGATAAAATTCTTTGTATTCGGGATCACAAAGCCGAGTTGGATTTAATCTTTGTGATTGATATACGACTTGCAATCTAGGTTTTTCAACTCTTGTCTATTCTAAAGTTTTCTCCTCTGATATAAAAGCATTCAAGAGTTTTTGATTATAAACCCTAGGTTTTGATAGATTTCAGTTTCCGATCGTATACCAACACTTGTTAGTCGAAATCGGAAGCTAGAAAGAAAACTTCGATTAAGGTATCTCGTAAAAATCCTTAAGAAGTTTTAAACAAGATATCTCTAGATTTATTCTAGTTGTTCTTGTTGTAGAATTATTAAGGTTTTCTTAACTTGGAAATTGATCTTTGGAATCACCCAAGTTCACTTACGAAAATCAGGTTCACGGACTCCTTGTGTGTACGCATACTGATTGTAAGTTTAATCCCTAATCTACAAGTTTGTTTCGGTATCTCTACTTTTGTCTGGTAATTGTTCGAAACAAACACAAGATTTCCAAAACCTTGATTTACATCTAAAGGGAAATCAAATCGGTGTTTTGTGAAAATAAAAGACCAAAAAATATCAACCGTGTTATTGTATCTTTTGAAGAGAACTTTGTTCTGCCATGAGATTTTCAGGAATAACTTCTAAAGAGAATTTGTGTTCTGCTAGAAGTTATATGAGAATAATTCCTCAAGAGAATCGGCGTTCTGCTAGGAGTTCTATAAGTGCTTGAATACAACTGAAGAAGGTATTACATCTAGTCCTAATAGATAGTAGTAAATTGGTGTAACAACTTATAATCAGTGTGTGTTTATTCTGGACTAGGTCCCGGGGTTTTTCTGCACTTGCGGTTTCCTTGTTAACAAAATTCTGGTGTCTGTGTTATTTCTTTTTCGCATTATATTTTGTTATATAATTTAAATATGACAGGTTTTGTGTTAAGATCAATCAATTAGTTAATCCAACCTTTGGTTGTTGATATAAATTGATTAACACTTGAACACTGGTCTTTGGTACCGTTCCAGTTATTTCTCTTATTCAATCGGGCTCGCAGATTAATATTTGTTGATTGCAGATTGAATTGAGAAATTGAGATATAAAACTCTTTGACATACTTTTTTCTAGATTGAGTCTGGCTGTCTAGATGATTCTATTGAAAGTATATTGGAGTTTGTTAATTCAGATTGCCTAACGAAATATTCACTAGTACAAACCTTCACATAGGCCACGTTTTTCAGTTTACAACCTAGCCACGTTTCAGGTTATTTGCGTGGCTACTAGTCATATGTATAACTATAGCCACGTTTTGTGTTACCCTGTAGCCATAATACACCATTTGGTCATGTGTTTAAACCTAAACCCATCAATTGTAGCCATAAGGCACCTTCTGGTCATGATTTTAAGTATAAACCCATCACTTGTAGCCATAGGTGAAAATATGACCACATTAAGCAATTATGTACGTGTCGAATTCATAGGTTGGCTTTAAACACGCCTATTAACTCGTGACGGAAAGATATCAGATTAAGCCACTTTCATTTGTTTATGTGTCCAATTGGGTGGTTCACTAGACACATCTTGCAATCGAGACAAAAGACTCTCCATGGCCATCCGCAGTAGGGCCAGGGTATAAAATATGTCCCTAGTTTTTAAACACGGCAAACACAAATACAATTAGGCACTCAGTGGATTAATGTCTTAAAATTACTCTGTGTAAGCAAGTGTTGCCAAGTATTGATGAGACAGTAACACCTTCATTCTAATACATGATTGGCGAGCTTAGATTTTTATAAAAAGTTAGAAGATTGAAACCGTTACAAAATGCATCGTACCATTCCAAGACACATCAAATTTAGACGAGCTTAGATTAATTTCATGAAAAAAAAGTTTACACGAGTAATCTTCAATCGCATACTATTACATTTACTTTTCTGAAAATGCAGGCAACTTGATACAATTGTCATAAGGAATAACAGCGTGAGAGACAATAGCAGCAGGATTACATGATCATTGTCTTCTTATCTACAACGCCCGAGAATTATCTACAGCTAGGACAGACCTGGATATGCTCCAACACATGTATTGCTGATTTTGCTTCTGGAACTTCCATATGAATATTGATGATTGAGTTTATTTGTTATAAACTTTTAATACTTATAACTTGTTCATAATATGCATCCTTTGTTGATTAACAGGCGTGAGGATGAATTAGTTCATAGGAAAAGAGAAAAAACGTCACTGCAGGGGATTTTTTTCTCAACAAGTCAAAACCAGGAGCCACAAACACCTTCAGGGGTTCTAAGCAGTAACAGAGCCAGGACTTCGAATGGGGTCATATTATTTCTTTTCCGAAGTTCACCGATATTTTTTTCTTTTGTATTTCATATTTTGTCTTACAACCTAAAGCAATACAAAATGTTGCATGGTATAAAAGCTTACCAGTGTTGTGATACAAAAGAAAATCAAACAAACTCGTGGAAACCATCAAAGCATACTTTAAAGGCCATGCTAGGAGGCTTGCGACAACTGAGAAAACTCCTCGGCAACCAATAGTCGCTGCATCAAACATATAACAAGTCGAAGGAATAAGTATCCACATCAAGTAAACAAATGTCAAAGTTGTTCTTCCATTTACCTTAGGTTCAAAAACATGGAAAGACAAATGAATGACGATACAAGGAAGAGGAGAAGACTAATATTGAGTTTCCCTTTTATGCTGAAAACTGGGACCTTCTCATTCCCCCGTACTTTTTCAAAGCAAACATCCGAAAACACAGTGGTAACGATTTTTGCAGAACTAGTTATCTATCAACAAAAGTAGTCCCAAAGATAACAAGATGATCTTCAGTAGCTTTATCATTGATAGAACAGACATATGTCATATAAAAAAATTCACTCAAATTTTGAAATTCAAAGAAAAAGATAAATGACAAAACGGCTGCTCAAAAATAAAATTCATGCTAGCTCAACCATTATACAACAACGGTATTTGATAGGCTTGGACTCCATAGATCATTATGATGTGAACTACATCAACTAATCTAAACAACAAAACGTAACCAAACCCGCAAATCTTAATATATAAGAAAAGCAAATACCAAAATCCATGAAACAGGAGAAAAACATGCCCACTGGTATTGTCTTGGATCTCTATTTAAAAGTACCAAGCCTAGTTAATAGATCTTGCAAACACCCCATAGACAATGGACGCATATTTTCACTAACATGTAGCTTCATCGAGATTGCAGAACTACAATATCTAATTCCTGCAACAATTTATAACATAAGTGGATACACTAGTATAAACCTTTACATAGGCAGTGGTTTGAGATCATAAGTTGTCGATACGGAAGAGAAATGTTGGGGATTCACGGCTATTAAAATAGATGCTTTCGACATTTATCTGCAGCAGAGTGGCATGCCATTTCAAGTCTCAGTCTCAGCCAAAAAAAAAACAAGGAGAAATTGAAAGAACAAAAAAAAAAAAAAAAAAAAAAAAAAGAACATGGAACAATGAAATCATCAAATTAATTCTTTCTGTATGCAACTCACTTGATTGGACGTTGCTTCATCAAATTTTCTAAGTTAATCCAAACCTCCTTTCCCTTCACATGTAAGTTATCCCCTGACCTCTTTCTGCTTCCCATTCTTTAGAAACTACACAAATAGTAACATGCATATAAATTGAACATAATCATTAATTTTGGTATGCAGGTAGCCAATCCAACAAATGTTTTACCTTCTCAACAAAAGAAAGGTCCAATTAATCAATGGCCTCTTATACTCAAATTCAGAAGATCCATCTTGATTGCAATAGCATAATTAAACGCATCAAGGAACCAAAGATGAATTTTGTTTCTCCTGGTACTGCACATCTATTTATAAAAACAAAGCAGATTCTAGTTAATCATTTCAACAAATACCTTAAGGACATGAAGTTATCAACAAACCAAAATGAGTTGATTTGCAATTAAACCCCTAACATGTTCATTACGGTCAAATCATTTTCTTCTTCTTCCCAGAATAGAAACTGCAAAACAGAACCAACGAAGGAAGTTAAGAAATTACAGGAAGTTTAACATGAACCGATAAGAAAACTCACAACATAAGAGTACATAAACCTATTTGAATCAATACTTAATCAAAATTTCGAAAATCCCCGGATAACAAGAAAAGATTTCAAATTAACACAGATCTTCTTACCCAAAATCAATGTACGATAACAGGGGACAAGATACATCAACATATCTTCATTTTTTCCATCTTCAAAATCTCTAAAAAATGAAGAACTTCATGAGATAAAATATGGAAGAAAAAAAAAACAGATGGGCTTTGGTTTACGGGGTATTAACCACTCAGAGGGGTGTTGTTTTCTGATTTGGTTACTCTTATTGATTTACGGTGGTGACCAATGGAAGTGGTGAAGTTCTATTCATGGGTTTTGTTGAAGGGTTTCAAGCTTGGAAAAAAGAAAAAAAAAAGACGCGGAGCAGAGATCACAATATTCGGTTAGGTTTCACAGGGGAAAGAAATTTTAGTGAAATTTTGGGGTAAATAATGCGCCAAAATTTTGTTGTTCCCGCCACTCCAGATTGCAATCTTCCCTCCTTTTCCAGTGGTAATCCGTTTATTTTTGTGTTTGCAATTATATTCGTTGGATTAGTGATTATGATTTTCTATTGGTCCCATAAACACCATACGGATAACACTTTTTCTTTTGTGTTGATTATATTTTTCTGCTTAACCTAAAATTTCAATTTGCTAAAAGATTTTAATCTATAATTTCAATTTTCTAAATGAATTTAATCTATATTTTTTTACATACCGATATATAAGGGGGATCGGTGGAAAATCCTATATAAACACTACATTGTAAGATTTGACCCAATTTTTTTCTTTAAAGTGTAAAGACAATGAAAATCGAAGGAAATAATTTGGTGATACGTTTTTTTTTTATAAAAACGGGAAAATCCTACAAGTAAGCACAATCCAAGAAGTATAATACCACCATTTGCCCTTTTGAAAATAAACCATTGAAAATTAACCTCCAAAATTAAAATCGGTAAATGGTGAGGTTTGGTATCTCGAAATTTGTTCATTTTTTCTGTAGAATTTAAGTATTTCATAAGAATAACGTTTCATCAAAATATTAGGTCCAAATTCATAGTCGATCGGACTCTAAAAAAATTTGGTGCAAATCTTATAAGATAGTTTTCGTATAATATTGTTCTTGGATCCTATCTCCTAATGTATAAATAACCCGATCAGTTTTATAGTTATTATATTAGATCGATTTGTTTTACATATGTGAATGAATTGACAATTTAGTGACTCAAATAATTTTGTGACCTTATTGTCCAATGATGTGCAACGAGTGACACCGAATGAAATTCATTGAGTCGGACTAAGCATCTAAGGGGATCAAGTGAGACCGGACGAAATTTAATGTCAAATGAAGTAATGTAAATCTATAAGCATTCGATGAGATTGAGTAAGATAAAACAAAATATAAATCATAAATCAGATGATAAATTTGTAAAGAAGTCCCAGTGATAGACATAACTTCGAAATCCCTAATTATAAAAAAAACCTTACTTGGTTTTAAATATTTATGCATCAAACGAATTCCGGTGAGATATTTAACTCATACTTGCATTAACTAATTTCCCATAAACTCGATCCTATTTAACTCAATTTTATTTCAAGAATTCAATTTATGCACAAACTTGGTAAGACCGATGATCAACATAACTCCATCTAATTCATTCAAATTGTACTCAATTTTCCATCAACATCACTAGAGCACATATACCTTGATTTATTAATCAAATATGATTTCACACATGACATTGCTTGACCAATGATCCACCTAATTCCATTTACTTCAATCCAATTGTACCCAATGTTCAATCAATATCATTAGATAATACTCGCATTCGTTAACTATCCACAAATTGAATCAATTTTTCTCCATCAATTCAAAAATCACTATAGTTTAATTATTCGATCAGTCGATTCCAAGAAAGATTCATTTGACTTTGGATTTCTTTTGCTAGTATTAGGTGAGCTAAATTTTTTGCGTAAAATCGATTCCAAAATTATTTTATGTGTCTTGAATTTATTCTATTTTTTTTTGAAATTGATATCCCAAGAAAAAAGAAAAGAAAAAAAAAGTGCAACAATTATTTTTAGATAGAGAGCAAATATGTACTTTGCAAACGTTTGGTTGTTAGGATGACCTTGTAATGGACGGTTCAGATTATTGAGGAGAAATTCAAGCTATCAACATTCTGACGTGTCGCATGTTTATTAGCCGGTAATCAAACGATTGATGCACTAATATGCATGGAAACATCAAACCTTTATGAATTTTTTTTTTGTTTTTTGAAAGAGGGTTCAGTATTATTAATCATCAGTGAACTTCTCTGGGGTACATATGCCCCATCAAATCATTCATTACAATTACATTAAGAAAATCCGGACAACAGTTGTCCCAGACATGTGTGTATGTGCGCAATTTCCTACCTGTATTTGTTGTTGGTTCGCAAGGTTCGCCCATCCATCCGCAACTTGATTCATTTCTCGGTAGATGTGAGTGATAGTGTAGGAAAGTCAGTTCAGATTATTGAGGAGAAAGTCAAGCTATCAACATTCTGACGTGTCGCATGTTTATTAGTTGGTTATCAAACGATTGATGCACTAATATGCATGGAAACATCAAACCTTTATGATTTTTTTTTTTGTTTTTTGAAAGAGGGTTCAGTATTATTAATCATCAGTGAACTTCTCTGGGGTACATATGCCCCATCAAATCATTCATTACAATTACATTAAGAAAATCTGGACAGCAGTTGTCCCAGACATGTGTGTATGTGCGCAATTTTCTACCTGTATTTGTTGTTGGTTCGTAAGGTTCGCCCATCCATCCGCAGCTTGATTCATTTATCGGTAGATGTGAGTGATAGTGTAGGAAAGTCAGTTCAGATTATTGAGGAGAAAGTCAAGCTATCAACATTCTGACGTGTCGCATGTTTATTAGCTGGTTATCAAACGATTGATGCACTAATATGCATGGAAACATCAAACCTTTATGAATTTTTTTTTTGAAAGAGGGTTCAGTATTATTAATCAACAGTGAACTTCTCTGGGGTACAGATGCCCCATCGAATCATTCATTACAATTACATTAAGAAAATCCGGACAGTAGTTTTCCCAGACACGTGTGTGTGCAATTTCCTACCTGTATTTGTTGTTGGTTCGCAAGGTTCGCCCATCCATCTGCAGCTTGATTCATTTCTCGGTAGATGTGAGTGATAGTGTAGGATCCAATTTGTTGTAGATGGCTTTGGATTTCCTTGATCATAGTGTGGATGATCCATGGTGTTGTTGTGGCCTCTTTTCCATTGATAAGGCTAACCAGCGTCTTTGAGTCCGCTTCGAAATGAATTTGGACCCAGTTTTTTTGAACCGAAGTTCTTGTTGCCAGTAGGAAGGCCCATGTTTCAACTACTAGTGCATTTGCTATGCCCAGGGGCGTAGCCATGGCCATAACCACCTTTCCTTGTGGATTCCTACAGATCCAACCTGCACCTGCAAATTTCGGAGCTCCATCTGTTTCCCCTTTACTAGCACCATCAGTGTTGACTTTCATCCAGTTTGGTGGTGGTGGTGTCCATTTTACCCATACAATATTAGATGGCCGGTCGTTGCGTCGATTTGTTTGTTGCTGTGCCGCCTCTGTGACCTGGTGAAGTTTATGTTTTGTTGCCCACTCGAATTCTTGGCTAAGAAGTAGAGAAATCTGGAGAGTTTGCCTTAGGGATTGGACCTTGTTATTGTAGCCTCTATCATTTCTTGCCAGCCAGATATTCCAAATGGTGTAGCAGCAGATAGTGAACTCTGTTTTTGTTTCTGCTTTCTTTATGAACTCATTGAAATTTCTTGGAGGGTTGAAAGGAACGTTAGTGCGTATAGAAGTCCTTGTAGCTGTGTTTATTTGATGTCTGTGTACTGCTTGTTGTTTTCCAAAAGTATGTTGGAAAATAATATTTGGTGCTGGGTGTGGTGGGAGCCGCAGTCCATTGTATGGGTTTTGTGAACTGTATCCTCTATTGATGTGTTCACCTAGCAGATTCCAGACTTGTATTGCTTCGTTGCATTCGGAAAGGCAGTGTTGAGTCGATTCTCGGTGCTGGTTGCAGATTGGGCAAGTAGCCGTGCTAGTGATATTGCGTCTATGAAGAGATTCGAAGGTTGTTAAACCATGATGGATGACTTTCCATAGGAAAAGCCTGATTTTCTGGGGGAAATTTGCTTTCAAAGTTTGTAGTATTCTCTGCCATTTGCATTCCATGTACTGTTGTATTGAGTATCCGTATTTTGTTCTGTCGTCGGCCTTGTAAGGATCTCGTAACCACTCTTGACTGTGTATATACCATTTCGTGAGTGCGGCCAAATTCTTGTATCAGCAGTTGGAGGGTTAGGTATGTGAAGGCTTCGGATCACGTTTGCGACCAAAGGTGGGAACACTTGAGATATAAGACTTACATTCCAATTAAAAGCACGTGGTTCAAAAATTTACTTACCAAATCATTTTCCACAGTTGTTGGGATATTCACGTTGGTAATCCCAGGTATCCAATTCTCCTTGATTGTTGTGGAGTTTCCATCCCCCAGTCTGACAGCAGTGTTCCGTTGAACGAAATCCGCCACCTTATGAATGTTTTTCCAAGACGCACTAGTAGAGTCTGGTGGTTTTTGCATGGGCCTAATGATTGATTGATGTTGAAGATACTTATCTCTGAACATGCGGTTGCAGATGGTGTTTGGCTCCGAATGGATTTGCCAAACTCTTTTGCCCAAAAGCGCAAAATTATGTTTTCTTGTGTTTCTGATGCCTAGTCTGCCCTTGCCTATCGGAAGATTTAGTTTTTCTCTACCCAATACATGTAGTTTCCTGGTGTCGCTCTCATGTCCCCAGAAGAAATTCCTTGCAATCTTATCCATTTTCTGGTGCACATGGACTGGAAGGAGCCTGGTTTGCATTACATGATTTGCAGTGGGGATTAGTGATGTATTGATGAGCATCCGTCTGCCCGCCTGGTTGACGCATTTTGAGATCCATCCCTTAGCCTTTCGTTCCATTCTTTGTAGAAGTTGAGCAAAGATTTGTGAAGAATTCCTCCCTTCTTTGAAACAGATTCCCAAATATTTTGGAGGGTTGGGAGTTGTAGGAATGTTGAAGGAATTTTTCAGTCTTTCTAAGGAATTTGTGTTCAGGTGTGGGTGGTGGATGAGGACAGATTTTTGGGTGTTTATTAATTGCCCTGCCGAAGTGGTATACGAATGAAGGATGCTATTGAGGTTGTTGCAAGTTTCCGTATCCGCGGCACAAGTTATCAGTAGGTCATCAGCATACATGAGGTGAAGTATAGGAAGATTGTTGTTCGAAATTTTCAGACGTTTCATCTTGCCTTCCTCTTCCAATCTCGCCAAATTTGTTGATAATATCTCTGCACAAAGGATGAAGATGTAAAGGGACAAGGGGTCCCCTTGTCTGAGACCCCTTTTGGGTATAATCTTACCATGTAGAGATTCGTTAACATTTACCGAGTAATTCACCGTTGTGATGCACACCATAATATGATCAATGAATTTTGGTGGAAATCCAAGAGCTTTCAAAGAGAGTCTGATGAAACCCCAGTCGAGGCTGTCATAAGCTTTTTTAATGTCTAATTTCAGAGCAATCTTGGGGTTGTTGGTACTGGCCGATTGTCGAATGTGGTGGAACAGTTCTGTTGCGATATCAATATTATCATGTATGGCCCTATTCGGAACAAAGGCACTCTGGTATGGGATGATCATGAATTGGAGGATAGGTCTTAATCTATCAGCAAGAAGCTTTGAGATAATCTTGTAGACCACATTGCAGAGACCAATTGGTCTGAACTCATTTGGGTTTGAAGGTGCATCATTTTTGGGGATTAAAGTGATGGTTGTATGATTAAAAGGTGCATATAGTTCTACGTTCTCAAAGAAATTATGGACTAACTCAAAAATTTGTGGGTTGGTTAAGTCCCAGTATTCCTTGAAAAACTTACTTGTGTAACCATCCGGGCCCGGTGCCTTCTCAGAGCCAATGCTTAGTAGGGCTTTGTGGATTTCCTCATTTGACGGTGGCCTCATGAGTTCCATGCATCTATTGCTCGAGATTCTTGGTAGAAAGTTGTTAAAAAGATTCAAATCAATTGTTATTGGTCCTGCATTGTACTGATTATCAAAATGTCTCACCAACATTGTTGCAATTTATTTTTGGTTATACACCCACCTGTCATTTTCATCTTGAAGTTGGCTGATATGATTGAAGCGCCTGTTGATAGTGGCTTTTGTGTGGAAAAATCTTGTGTTTAGGTCGCCATTGTTCAACCAACCTATTCTTGATCTCTGTTTCCAGTATGCATCATGAAAATGTTGGAGCATTAGGTGAGAATTCCTTGTTTCCCTCTCATGTTTTAACCAAAATATCAATTCACTTCCGGTAGATGTGGCACATTTCGATTGAGCCAATTGTATCTGGAATTTAGCCTCCTTTATGAGTTGGGGGAGATGACCAAAAGTATTTTTCTGCCATTGTTGTAAAGCCATTGATGTGCTTTCCATTTTGAGATTGAAGTTCTTTGCAATGTCGGCCACCTGATGTTCTTGCCAAGATCTGGTGACTATATCTTTCATCTCTGGATGGAGGAACCACATGTGTTCCATTTTAAACTTTTTTTAGGACCTTCTGGAGATTGCTTTCTCAAGTAGCAAAACTAGGGCATGATCTGACGCAATGCGTGGGAGATGTCGCACTAAAGCTTGTGGATGTTCAGTAAGCCATTCTTGATTTTCCAGCCCTCTATCAAGTCTTTCCATGATGAAATTCAAATCAATTTGTCGATTTGACCAGGTGTAACGATCTCCTTCAAAACCCAAATCAATTAGACCATTTGAGTTGATGAACTTAGTAAAATGTTTTACCTGACTATTTGTTACCGACCTTCCACCCTTCTTTTCCTGTTGGCTGATCACTTCATTAAATTCACCCATGAGAAGCCAAGGTAGTGATGGAGTTGGAATCAGATTGGAAAAAGTTTGCCAAAGGTCTTTTCTTACAGCAGGTTGTGGAGGACCATAAACTCCAGTAAATAACCATGGTTGAGCATCTAGGTTTTGTGTGGATCTAATGTACAAATGTAAAAGACTTTAATTAGACACTAAGACAGAGACATTTAGGTGGGAAGTCCACATAATGCAGAGGCCACCTTCATGTCCATTACAAGATACATCAAAAGAACTCTGAAAACCTAAACGAGTTTGTACCAACGACATGTGATCAGCAGTAGCTAAAGTTTCAGACAAAAAAACAAGATCAGGTTGAAATTTGCGTTTGTATTCACGCAATTTAGAAGTTGTCAAGGGGTTGTGGATGCCTTGACAGTTCCAAGCCAGGAAATTCATTCTAAGTGCGAGTGTTGGTCAAAGCCAACAACTCGCGAAGAACTGCAATCGCCTTCTGGGGTAATATCTTCATCAAAAGAAAACTTCCAGGCAGGTGATGAAGTGTGGGATTGGTTGTTCCGGGTCGGTGTTGCACTGTTGGGGCTGTCTCTTTGGTTGGTTGGGTCTCTCGAGTGTTGTCCTGTGAAAGATCCTCTAGTGCTTATTGGTTTTCTTGCCCTGTGTGTTGGTATCTCAAACGTAGGAGTCCAATTCTTCTTCGATTGTTGTTCTAATTGTGCAATTGAGATATATTTCCTCTGTTTCGCCGGCGGTGGTTGAGCTGCGAAGTCCGGGGTATTGGGCAATTCAAGGTGTGGAGGTAGCCTTGCAGGTGATTTCTGAGTTCGTCGTTTGTAAGTTCGGAGAGGTTTGGTCACATTGTGCCTCTCTTCTGCGCGAGCATTTGTAGTCACAGATACTTCTGGTTTCCCATTTATGTTGTGAACTAGCAGATTAACCTTTGCATCCCGTTTCTGCAAAACAATCAATAGGGTTTTTGTGTAGTCAGCAGTAAAGAAAGCTAACATTCGATTGATTCCTGGAGCGTCCTTCAACCCTGTTGTTTGACCCGATCCAGATCCGGTGAGGTGTGGATGGGTTGATCCTGTGGTGTTGGTTGATCCATCAAACACGTTTTTCTCTCGTGGGTAGTCCATTTTCTTCCTTAGGCCTGAGTTGTGCACTACCTGTTCAGATTGTCCTCCTTCATGGGCTTTTCCTTTTCCTTCGGTACTGGGCTCAGTTTGTGCAGCTTTGTTAATGAGTTCATTTACATGCGAGACGAAATTGCTAGGGTTCCTTGATGGAAAAGATGAGCTTGCATTTTATGGACCCCTCTGAGCAGTCTGACTGCAGTTCGTTGTATTAACACCAGGTGTCTTAGTAGGTGTTTCTGCATGTGCATCTTTTCAAGGTGTTTTTTTTGCGGCTTTTGCAGGTTGTTTGTGTCAGTGCCTTTGTCAGATTTTGCCGGAGGAGTGACTGGATTCCAAGCCAGGCCGCGCCGAGTCATTTCTGCAGAAAGTTGAATCGGGCATTGACTTTGTTTTACTGGATGGGTTACCCTACTCACCCCCCGTTCTTCCTGCTGGTGTTGCTTTCCCCTTGCACTTTCATTCAAGTCTTGTTGTTGTTGTTTCCCTGTATTTTGAAGAGGTTGTTGATGTTTGTCTTGTGTCTCCCTCTGTTCCCCTACGTCTTGAGTTGTATTTTTTGATGGCTCTCCAAGGTAGAAAGTTGTGGCTTTGTTTCCTTGCATGTACCCGTTCTTCTGAGGTTTTTAGTATGGAGCCTTCATTTTTGCATTTAGTCGTCCATATGCAAAATCTGGGAACTTTTTGCATTTCGTTGCTTGGTCCATGTTTAGGAAACTGGTACAATCCTTAAAAACATGTCCTGGGAAACCAAACAGAAAACAAAGTAATGGTATATTTTCATATGAAAATTGCACCCAGGTTCCTTTACCCAAGCTAAGCATAACACCCGGAGGAAAAGGTTTAGTGAGATCAAACATCACATAAGCTCGAGGTATCGATCCGGATAGATCGATCTGCAGGAATGCTCCAGTATTTGATTTTTCGATAAGATCTTGAATTGATTTTTCATCAGTGAAAAAACGCGGCATGTTGTGAACTTGAAACCAGAAAGGAGCAAACCTAAAACAGCTTTTAGGGTTTTTAAGAAACAGATTCCAGTCTTCAAACAATACTACCTGATTTCCCACTGTCCATGGTTGGTTTGCAAGGATGGACTCTTTTTCTGGCTGATGATCAAGCGACATTTGCAGAACATGAATGGTTGAACTGGTGTCTAACTGACCAATACGTATAGGGAAAAGCTTATTATTCAGAGCTCTTTTCAAAGTGCCAAAGTCCATGTATCCCCCCAAAACTTTGAGACCCAGCGAGTGTTCATTATGGGTTTTTAAAAGGTTCTGCATCCTTTCAGTAAGCTCAAAAATTGGGATTTTTTGGTCTTTTTTCTGGTTATGGAAAGATGGATGTTGATTGATGGTTTTAGTTTCTTTTGAGGAGGCCGAGATAGATTCCTGGTTAGGGTTTGGTTCTTTTTGGGTATGATTGGGTGAAAAGTTGTGTTGGTGGTGTTCTTTTTGTGTAAAGTGGGTATCTGATATGGGGTTTGAGCTTGTGGAGAAGAAAGATTGAGAGGATTCAACTGAGGTGGGATTCTTTATATTTTCGTTGCTGCTAAAAGCAGAATTCGAAGATTCTGTTCGAAAAGAGGTAGGGTTCCATGTTTTGTGTTTTCCCGAACAGCTTTTCTTTTGAGTTTGCGAGAATCGAAGGATTGGCGACAGCTTTTTCAGGAGGTTGTGTTGTATTGGCTGGTGGCGACGGTGGAAAAGACTCCATTGGCTGGAGGAGCGGTTTGGCAGGGCAGGTGAAGAATAAAAAACTTCAGAGATGCAGACACAATCTGTTTAGGTGAAGTGAACAAGCAACCCTCAATTTTTCTTCCCAATCACTGACAGAAAGAGGGAATCGATGGAAGTAACGTAATTTGATTGGTTGTTGATCTTCAAGCCGAAGTGCAGATATGCGGAGATTTACAAGTCTAAAAATTCTTGACCCTAGTCAATGCCAAACGGCCCGAAATCCATTGGTACCACCAACCTCACTAATGAAAATTTCTACATGCTCCCCGACTTCTCTTCGCATCTAAATCCGCCTCCGCCTCCAGTGAATATCGATGCAGAGCTTTACAAAAACCCTAACAACCAAACCCTATCATTTTCGTAAGTTCGAATCCAAAAACTCTCACCTTTCCATCGCGAGAACCAAATCCACTGAAACTCCAATCAAAGCGAAACTGGAAGAACTGATTTACCTAGAAGATGTTTCTCATCTCCTGCAAATCAAACAAACAAGCGACCTTAAGGTTTAGTTTCCCTCTCTATCTACCGTTCTTCACGTCTCCTACAAATACCATATGGATTTACATTTTACTGTTGTTTTCTCTTTGTAGATTCATAAGAGAAGCCCTAACTTGAACAACTAAAAAGGAAGAATAGATGATACCCTAACTTCTATATTCAATTGGGTTCCTATTCTTCCTTCACGAAGTCAATTTTCATCCGTGTTGTTGATTCAGGTCTAGTATTTCCTCAATTCTTTTAAAGATTTGGTTTTTCTTCGTGTTTAAGAAAGAGAATTGAATTTTAATTGAATTTCCACTTAGTATTTTTTTTGTTCGAATTTCATTGAAGAGAAATGGAGAAAAGGTTTTGAAGTAGTTTTTAATCAATACTCTGATTCCTCTTTATCATCACTTCCTAGATAAACCTGGAGATTTTGGTACTAATTTCTTACATTTTCTGTTCAATTCGTATCTTTTACACCTCTTTGATATATAATTATAGTGAAGGGAAGTTGTATTTTTGGATATCTATGTTCTGGTGCAAGTCATTAGAACTGAGTTTTAGCTTAAACTAATAAAACTGACACAAGTTCATGAATCCTTGTTATGTACTCAGTAATGAAAGATATGAAAGATTTATGACACTAGTTGAAAATGAGGAATGGGAGTTGTGTCCGTCCAAAGTGTTGTAATTTCCTGACTAATTCACATATATTGTTGTCTTAGCTTCTATTGCTATGAGGTTATTTGCCCGGTCATCAATTTGATGTTGGTGGATCTTATTTCCGAGCTACGTTCTGTATTATGAGACCTAATTATCTTAGTTTTTTGTAGGATTCTGTAGGTTGGTAAATGATGGCACATTCTTTTTAAACAGCGTAACAATATTAGCCATCAAAATCAGTTGATGTGCTTACCATGACTGTTAGTTAGTTTTACCCGTCAACTGTAGTTGTTAGGTGCCTACTGACTAGCATATTTCATTTCGAGAGAGTTTTTTGTTGGGTGAACTAGGACCTACCCTATGGCATTTGACATTAGCATCTTCTAAGGTTAACTATTCATTTGAGGAAACTCTAAACTTGATTAATCCTATAGCGTGTGAATGAAAGTGGTCAAATGGGTTGGTTCTTGCGTGTCCATTCAAAAACCTCTCCTGGAAATATTTTCTTTTGGAGCTATAAAGAAGTTCTGGATATATCTCGGCCTTGTGCCCACTAGCCGTTGAAGAATGACCTTGTGCACCATTGTCGGTTGATACTTTTCATGGACAACAAGATAACATTTTATTTGATTTGATAATAGTACTCTCTTTAATTATACGTCTTTACACGTTTCATGGCTTGTATGTATATTTTTTTTTCCAGGGGTGTACTCGTGACATTTGTTTTCTAAGTTTAGTCTAATACATCTCCTTGCAGTGTTCTATTTTCAAATGTTATAATTCTGAATGTGTTGTATCTGGATGCTCACCTCGTTCCTCGTTTCTTTTTATGCTTTCTATATAGATTAGAATCTTAGTACTGGAATTGGTTTAATTCTTCTTGCTAATGCAGGTTACTTCTGGGGTTCCGAAACCATCCCCGATCACAACATTAGATGCTCAACAGGCTGAAGCTAAATGCTCTTCTTGCAAGAATCATATGCGCTAGAGAGCTGGTACTAGTCCACAACATTGGAGATTGAAGCTGTTATCCGTCGATGGTTCTCAGTCTGGTGCCAAGTCGACTACCAATCTTGTAATAGTTGATTGTAAATTTTATTCAAGTCTTTTCCAGTTATATTCTTATAAGTTTGTTGACAGGTCTTGTAACCTTATGGTCCTTGACGAATGGTCCTCCTCCTGGCACTTTGCTCATGTTAAAGGAGCATGAGGCCTGTCATGTAAATCTTTACTACACTTTATTATTCAAATAATAATAATATGTTTCCCTGTATTAAAAATCAATAATTTAATTGTATTTTCGTTTGTTCAAGATACATTTTTATTTTCTCTGTATTTGGTTTAATTTGGAGGTTCAAGCCAGGATGCTAAATCTTACCTGTAACCATAAGTTGTCGATTGGTCACGTTAATGCGGGTTTAGATGATAGCAATAACGATGGTTAAAATGATTCCATGTGGCTTAAAGGTACACCCTAGCCACACTGAAAGGCTAGTATGTGTCCTTGAGGAATTTATCGCCATGGTTTCAATAATTCTCCGTGTCCAACAGGAAAACAATCGCCACAGTTAAAATGATTCCATGTGGCTTAAAGGTACACGCTAGCCACATTATGTGTCCTCGAGGAATTTATTGCCATGGTTTCAATAATTCCCTGTGTCCCAAGGTAAACAATTGTCACGTTTAAAATAATTTGTGTTTTTAGAAAATTTATCTCCATGGTGCTGCAAGTCAATGTAGCCTTAAGTTACAAATTGGCCATGATAAAATGAATTTTGTGTGTCCAATTGATGACAAAAGCCACGGCTAAAACATAATTCATGTGACTTTAAGGTAAACTTTAGCCACATATAATCAAATTGTGTGTCTATAGGAATCCTATGGCCATGGTGATAGTGAAAATGCTTAACAAAAAAAAAAATAATGAGTACCATATAGACAAGGTTATAGAGTTACGACCATGGTAAATCATATTTTATAGCCACTCAAAGTTTATGTAGCTATAAAGGTACCTCTTTGTCACGCACCCGATGCCACATTTTTGGAGTGAAAAAAATCCATGACCAAAAGCCTATGACACGGTGATTAAGTGTGGCCAATGTGAAGATTTGTACTAGTGATTGGTTGTTGTTGTTAGACCCCCGCTTTTTCAGAGACGACGAGTCTTTATATTGCTGAGTCGAACATGATTTACAAATGTTCTAGGATTCATGAATTGAACATGTCTGTTGAGACAGATGTATAATTGTCGAATGAACGTTGATGGCTAAAGTGGGCTAATACCAAAGTCTCTTGAAGACTAGTTGGTAAAAGGTTGATTAAATGTTGGTTTAATCACTTATTAAAATGGTGCTTGTCCATACAGATTGCTAATCGAAATATTGGGTGAGGTTGTTGTACCCCCGCTTTTTCAGTATCCATAGACGATCACACAAAGTGTGAATACCGATTTGTCGTATTGTCTCGACTTAGTCCATAGACAATCACTTTCGGTAAGAGGACATATAAGTGTATATTTTAAAGATTGTGGTGTATTTGGGTACCCTATTCTTTTCAGTTGGTATTAGAGCAGGCAAACTCGAAAAGATATTACAATATGTGTTTGGTGTGATCCAACCTATAAAAAATGAGTCAAAATAAGAAAACCAAAGCTAAACTTACGAAGGACTCAGTTAACGTACCACAAGATTTTGGTAAAACTCTCTATGGACTTAATTTTAGAAAATGTTTGGAGGGGGCATCTTCTACAAGTTCAACTTGCTCTTCTGAAAATATGTCTTTATGTTCTCAAGAAGAAGTTAAGTTAAGCCCTGTATTCACAGTCAATGATTCAGATTCTGACCCACTTCATAATGATAAAGAAGATATTCGTTATGTGAATATAAAAACATCTCATCTAAATGAACGAAGTAAAGAGTTCCTCTGATGTGCAACCGAACTCACTCTTGCACTAAAAAGAGAAGGAAAGCTTCTTGAAGATTTATGTCATATGAAAGCTGAAAATGATCAACTCAATCTTGATCTAACCACCCTTAAAGATGATCTAGACTCTCTCAAGAGTGTATCTTCTTCAAATATTCAATCTCTAGAAACAAAGCTAAGAAAAATTATTGATCAAGAAAAGAGGACTGAGATCTTGAAAAAAACAGCTGCAGACGAATACAATGCCTTAAAAATCTCATATGATTCTGAGATAAAGACAATTATAGAATATGTCAATAGGCTTAAAGATGAAATGCATTTTCTAGTGTCAGAAAGTCAGTTGGCTATATCCTCCCCGGATAAATCCAGTAATTCTGATTTGATCTTTCCTTCAAAAAGAAAGAAGAATGACATTAAAAACTCTCGAAAGAAAGTTTCATCTTTTAAAAGAGAATTTGTATTTTCAGAAAATTCCAAGATGAACAACTCAGATCAGAGTTTTCAACATCATCATATGCATTATCACAGACGATGCTATCATTGTGGAATGAAAGGTCATGTTGTTAAAGATTGTCAACGAATATCTTGTTCAAACACTGACAAAATCACTTCTGGTCAAGAATGTAATTTGATATCTTTTTCAAGAAAAATCTTACATAAGACTGATCTTCTTATATCAAAGAACTCAACAAGAGATATTCATCACAGAAAGAAAGAAGATCTGAAAACTAGATACTCTTGGAAGTGGATACCAAAGAAGTCGATGGAGTTAAACAGAAAGGAGTATGACAAATTCTCCAATTTATCAACACATAAGGTAATACCTAAATATCTTGATGATACTCATTTTTATGATAAGTTTGGGTTGTCCATGAAAAGGAGTAGGATCCTGAAGAGAACAGATAAAGGAAAATTCTCTACCACACTTGAAGAGAATAATCTATTTCGAGCAGATACTTAGTATCGTGGCTGAATACACTGTCTCATGAAGTGCTCAAACAATTGTTTGATGAGTTCAGTGTATATTGCACAATAGTTTAAAAAAAAAACTTGAAGATCGATGGAAATATTCACAGAAAGGCACTTTCTTAAAACCTTATATTGATAAAATTTCGGTTTTTCATAACAAAGGAGTTTCACAAGATGGCACGAACTTGTGCTGAAACTAAATCGGAGGTATTAATGTTGAAATGAACTCTTGAAAAATCTTTACTTATTCAAGCTCAGCTTCTCAAGCAACAAGATTTGCTCTTCAAAAAAGTAAACGAAGAAAAACCTAACTTTCACAAGGTTAAGGAATTATTCTTCAATCAAGGATTGCTTCAAGGAATTCAGAGAATTATTCCTATCAGGCATAAGAGATCCCAAGATCATGAAGGGTTCTGATTTTCAAGAAAAATAGACATCAGTTTTTGATTTATTTCGATTATTGTATAAAGTCTACTTTTGAATAAAAACTATCATTATTTATGAATAAAATTATTATTTTATAATTTTTCTTGTGATAGTTTCCGATTACATAGCCTGTACTTGAATGTCTATATTATTGCTATGTGTTTTCGGTTTATGGGATATATGATTTCGGTTTTCATAACCTTAATATTCGATCTCATATGATGTGAACCCTTATGGTTTGTGTGACTTTTTGATTTAGCGGGATTAAGTTCTAGCCCATGTTGGTAGGCTTTATCAAAGGATCATAAGGTGTTCCGATTGAGACTCATATGTAAAAAGTCACAATGTGTTGAATCAATTTGTGTTTACATGAGTTGTGTTTAGCAGAAACACATGTGTTTCGGGTTTTCAACTTTTGCTATTGGCATGCATTAGTTAAAACCAATTCAACCTTTCTCTGGTAAAGGTTACTCTTTATTGTTGTTCTTTTGTTTTTGCGAGAGGATGAAAACATACTGGGGGAAAGTTCTAACTTGAACTTGCGCTTAATGATATATCTTTTTGGAGAGAAGAGGATGCCGACCGAGGTGACGAATTTGTTAGTTAATCGTTTTCCTGTTTAAGAAAAGCCTGCTTATATTGCATATATTTTGCTTTTTCTTAACAAAATTTTGGTATAATTTATATTTATTCCATTATGTGTATGGATGTGTGTGTGTGATTCAATTGTTTCCGGTAAGAAAAACTGTGTCAATTTATTTGGCTAATTTTTTGGTATCTTCTTTATTGTTTGATATCAAGTGTTTTTGCTCAACGAAATTTCGGTGCAATTGCGGTGTTATAATGTATATGTTGTTTCAATTGCTTCCTGTTAATAAAAATAATTGTGCAAGTCAATTCATTTTGGTTTGTATGTATTGTTTATGGCTTAACGAAATACGGGATCATTTGTTTAGTCCAATTCGATTCCGGATAAAAGAAACTAAGTTAATTCTGATCTTAGTTAGACTAATCAAATTGAAGGATTCGGTTATTCAAGTCTAATCAAATGCCTTGACAAGAAATACTAGTTAACTAACCTAGTACTTGTCTTATCTAAAGTGAAAGGTCTAAGTTATTCTCTGAATAATTAGAACCTGATGAGAGAAGTAAAGTTAATTCTGATCTTATCGAAATAAGCGATTGTATGTTTACAATGGTTTAACAAGGGAACTAAGTCTCTTAGTCAAATTGCTAAACAATTGGGGAAAATTGCTTTGGGAAATTGTTTCCTTGATAACATATTAAAACTAAATTACTTGTAGTTCCAGTTTTGATATTGGTTATCTAAAGTGGTATGTGAAACCCTCGTGATTAACTCTTATAGGTTGTACAAGTATTTTAGATTTGTAAGATCCTTTCGGTTTGACCTTTATTTTCTCGAAACTTTGTTATTTTGTGACAAAAAGGAGGATAAATATATGGTGTACACAAGTGATTTGTAATCACTAAGGAAAGGAAAATTGTACTTAAACGTTATATCTAACGAAAGAGTAAAGCATTGACTAAGGGGGAGCAACATATCATATTATTGTTGTTCAGATTGAAAATCTACCTATCTCACCTTTTTGGACTACAAAAAGGGAATAACAAAGATGTTCAGATTGAAAATCTACCTATCTCACCTTTAGGGGGAGTATTAGCTTTGTTATTAAAATGTCAACAACGACATTTATTAATTGAATATATGCAGGTTATTGTGTTGTTGAAACTTGGAATCAAGTGTATGTGTAATGAATTCTTGTAATTTATTTATCCATATGTATTAAAGAGTTCTATCACTAAAATTGACAAAGGGGGTGATTGTTAGAGCATAGCTCGGTTGAACCCACCAAGCGTTGGTATGTCAAGTTTGGTTGTCATATTTTAGTGAACCAAAACTCATCTAAGAGTCGCTTGATTATGTACTAGAGACAACTTCGTATAGGTTAGACTAGAAAGTATGGGATTATGAGACATACAAGTATTAATCGAACACCTGAAGAATGTGAAGAAGTAACGAGCTACAACGAAGACATCATCCTTCCTCTTGAGGTTAGTAATATTGACTTGAACTATTTCATTCCTAACGTATCTTTCAAGTCGTACTATATTGAAAACATAATTGCGAAGCTGTGAATGATTATTATACTCTAGTAGTGAGACATGATCATATGATCATAGTGTTAGGGAATTAGAATACGAAGTATAACGTTTATCTTTTGAACTTCGTATAGATGACATCAACATAATCGTATGAATGCTATTGTGATTATGTGTATGGGTAAAGGTGAAGATTTCATCCTAGGAAACAGTGTTTACATTTGTTTAAATGAAGTACATTCATAAACTTGTTTTATAAATCGAAAGGGAAATCGCCAGGCTTATTGGTATTGATATTCATTGCATATCTTTGGATTACAAATATGTGTAAGTTAGTAGAACCGATCATAAATAGTTGTCTATCTTGGTATAACTAATCACAGTGCCTGACTTATGATTTAGTATGACTAGTTTTTATTAATTAGTGTAACCGATCCTAAATAATTACCTAAGATGGTATGATCGATATTTGTAATCGGTGTGACCGATCCTAGTAATTGGTGTGACCGATCACAAAAAAATTGTGTAATCGATCCATGTAATTGGTGTAACCGATCTTAGTAATTAGTGTAACCGATCCTAGTGACTGGTGTGACAGATCACAAGCAATACCATGAGTATATGGTAACCGGTCTTGGTGATTAGCGTAACCGATCCTGGTAACTGACGTAACCGGTCCTGGTAACTTGTGTGTTCGATCACAAGTAATCCTTATTAAGGTAGAACCGATATTTGTGATTGGTAGAACCGATTGAACCCATGATTGTGATTTGATATTTGATTAATCACATAGTTGTCTTGGAATACAGATGAACCAATTCTAAACTTGTTTGGAAGTGTGGTATGATCGATTCCAAGATTGTAAATATGAAAGAGGATTTACAAAGAAAATATGTCAACATACTTTGAACACGAACAATAACTCTTATCTTTTATTTTTCAAAGATATTCCTTAATAACTCAGGAGATCCCGGTCCAATATAAATTAAGAATCTTTTAATTAAGGTTGTTAGTTTCGTATGCTTTAATTACTAGCAATTAAATGCATATCTCTAGAATATAAAAATTAGTAATGTGTATTTACTGATTGGAGATTTTCTATTGAGAGATTTCAGAAATATTAGACAAAGCATTTCCAGGAATTATGAAAACCGATTTTGGGCATTTATTGCATATCCTGAGAATATTCGGTTTTGGAAATTCCTTGGTGTCCAAACATCCTTGGTATATAAATACCTAAGTTTGTATCTCTTGTAAATTATCCTAAGAGCCAGACAAACTTCATCTTTTTGTTGTTTCTGGTGGAGCCGTCTATCCGGAGAGGAAAGTACCCTAATTAGGCGAAATCTCTTATGACCGCTCGTTTAAAGACTTCTGTGGGATCAAGAAGATCCACGAGTACTGTTGGTGGGAACTAAATAATTGTTTTTTATTAATTTTCGATTGATTTGATTGACTAACGGTTGTTGAATTTTTATTCTTGAGAATCTTCTCTTCTGATATAAGATTCATGGAAATGCGGGGGTCTAACAACCTCACCCAATATTTCGATTAGCAATCTGTATGGACTAACTCCAATATACTTTCTAGAGAATCAACTAGACAGTCAGACTCAATCTAGAGAAAGTATATCGAGGAGTTAATATCTCTCTCACTTGATTTGATCTTTACTCAAGCAAATAGGAATTTGCGAGTCTTTATCAAATACAAGGATGATAAACTTGGACGGTACCAAAGACCAATATCCAAGGATCAATCAATTTCCAATCAACAACCAAAGGTTGGATTTCACTATTGATCGATACAACGCACAACCTGTGATATTTCAATTATATAACAAAATATAATGCGGAATAGAAATAACACAGACACCAGAAGTTTTGTTAACGAGGAAACCGCAAATGCAGAAAAACCCCGGGACCTACTCCAGATTGAACACCACACTGTATTAAGCCGCTACAGAAACTAGCCTCCTACAAACTAACTTCGGTCTGGACTGTAATTGAACCCTAATAAATCTCACACTGATTCAAGGTACAGTTGCGCTCCTTACGTCTCTGATCCCAGCAGGATACTACGCACTTGATTCCCTTAGCTGATCTCACCCACAACTAAGAGTTGCTACGACCCAAAGTCGAAGACTTTAATAAACAAATTTGTATCACACAGAAAAGTCTACAAAGATAGATAAATCTGTCTCCCACAAATAAACCTAAAAGTTTTGTTCTGTCTTTTGATAAAAATCAAGGTGAACAAGAACCAATTGATAAACCAGACTTATATTCCCGAAGAACAGCCTAGTATTATCAATCACCTCACAATAATCAAAATCGTATGGTAGCGAAACTAGATATTGCGGAATCACAAACGATGAGACGAAGATATTTGTGATTTCTTTTTATCTTGCCCTATCGGAGATATAATCTCAAGAAAGGTAGTCAATATCGGTTGTACAGGTCGATATTAAAGGTTTATATATGATATCGGAAAAAGCCTTTACAATACTGAAAATATCGGCGATACGAAGGAGAAACGATAAAAACGCGTGTATCGTCCTATACGGACCGATATATCAGTTTCACCTGTACACTGATAATATGGGTTTCACTTGTACACTAATGTATTTTGTTTTTTGCTTATGATTTCTTGAACTTTTAGTTCAAGAAAGTAACTCCACTAATTTTTCTAGCTTCATATATGATTATGGTGGATGTAATTACCGTAAATATGATGTCGATGGGCTAACAGACATTCAATGCTTGGTTTCGTTGTTGATAGTATAAGGCTCTAATCAACCACCTCTTGTTTTGTAAGGTTGAAGTATGTTTACTACAATTATTATTTTCTATTATGGTTATATCAATATATTTTTTTGTTTGATAAATAATTAATATTAAAAAAAAATCCTAATGATGTATCGCCTATAAAAACAGATATTATCATTTGTATAGGTGTATAGGACCCGACCGATACGATACCGATACACGATATTAACTACCTTGATCTCAAGTCAATTATTCCAATTGAACTGGTACGATATAAAATGGCAAGATAAGATCGCTCAACTACAAGAGAAGTAGTTTCGTCTGGCTTCACAATCCCAATTAATTTTTCAGTCGTTAATTGACAGGGTCTCGAGAAGAAACCTACAATTAAAGGAGAATCGACTCTAGAAAACCAACTAGTATCACACATGAGGTGTGGGGATTAGTTTTGCATAGTTGCTAGACGTCTCCTTATACAGTTTTCAAATCAGGGTTTGCAATCCAAGTTACCTTGGTAACAAAGCATTCAATATTCACCGTTAGATGAAAAACCTGATTTATCCAAGCTAATATCTTTCAACCGTTAGATCGAAACTTAGCTTGTCACACACAAATGAAATGTATTCATTTAGGTTTGAGTAACCGTACCTAAACGTGTACATTGGTTGGTTCACAAATGGTTGACCAATGGTTAGCCATATGAGTGCTTGTATTCATCTTTCTCATAACTAGTTCAAATGACTCATAAGAACTAGTTCAAGAGTTGTTCAATTTCTTAGGTCTTTATACATAGACACAATTGAAACAAAATCGGTTTGATTCATTTGAATCAATTCATGAACAATATACCCACGGTTTGCAAAGATTGCATTCCTTATAATTTATTGTTTTAAGTCCATGAACTACCGATTTGAGAAATAACCAGCTTGGGTACGCGTACGGGTATGTGTACCTTAGCTACCAGATTTTGAGTTGGTTTTAGTTTCCAAACTCAGCAGACTTTTTCGGATGAAAAAATTCTGCCAGTACGCGTACGGGTACACGTACCTAAGGTGACTGGTTTTTGAGTTCGTAAACTTCAAACCCAGCAGAATTTCACGGACGTGAACTGTATGCGTACGGGTACGCATACCCAACCTGTCTCCTTAACCAATACCGCATGCACGCATATGCACGCACTTGGTTTCCGGCACATGGATTTATACACAAATGTGCGAACACACTAAATGCTTACATCCATAGATTGTTACATATTCTCAACTCTACAATTCAATCATTGAAACATTCTTCTATAATGTTATAACAATGGTTAGACATAAAGAATCTATTATCGTCATCAAAGCTATTTTCAAGATTGAAACGTCATCATGACTTTCGTCACGGGTAAAGATGAAGATGGTTAAAGAAAAATCTTACCAACACGTATTTCGAGAAAAATATAGGCGAGTAAACCCGGCTCGAAATAGCAAATGTGTATGTATGAAAACTATTATACTTATACGACTGTTGTCTCAAGAGTAGGAGATAGTGTAGATAGACTTTTGAGTGACAAGATGAGTTCAAGTCTCCACATAACTTTTAGACGGATGAAGTTCCACCGGTTCCTTGAGTAATTCTTCGTCTTTGCAAGATAATCGCCATGGAGTCTGGAGCTCAACTATTTCTAACTATCCTAGACCGAGACTTAGTCATAAGTATACTAGAAATCAAGACATATAGTTTTGATCACTAATATTGACAAACATGCTTGATATAGCAAAGCATGCGAGTTCGACCGAGCAATTCTCTAACAATTCACTCAAACTAGATCGAAGTTTCGACGGGATCATTAAAACTGTTTGTAGATCTAAAGACATCTTGTGATAATCCATTGTTAACAGACTATGTTCTGTGCATGATTGACCACAAGAGATTCAAGTGGTGTTGTGCAGGTTTAATTGAAGATTAAAGAAGATTTTTAGACAAAGAAGATTTCTTATTGGTTTCTCATATCTTTGTGTAGCACAAACCTTGATCAGATGGGATCCAACTAGAACCAGATTTATTCGATTGATTAGTTGCACGAGATCGGCATCGCTTTATAGTCTCTTGTTAGATTATATATTGATTGATTGCAAATCTAAACTCTGCCACTTCGGTAGTTGTTGGATATATTGATCTAACCAGGCAAAGGAGTTTATTAATTTAAACGGAAGAGCCTTTGCATATGACTTGAGATATCTTTATCTTAAAGAATCAATATAGTTGTTACCAAATATATTTGTTGTTCCTTTACTATTTGGAATACGATCCAAAGGAATTGTTCCAGTGCGTGCACTTATTGAAAGTCAGAATCTCACATATACTGAAGAGTCTAAGTGAACTAGGTTTACTTGCTTGGTCTCAACTATACGAAATTGATTTATATTTTGTATAGCGGCTTAATTCTGAGAGTATTCAATTCTGAACTAGGTCCCGGGGTTTTTCTGCATTTGCGGTTTCCTCGTTAGCAAAATCTTGCTGTGTCATTTACTTTTATTTTCCGCAATTATAATTCTTGTTATTATAATTTAAAGTTAAATTATACAAATGTTAATTCTGTATTACTTGATAGTGATCCTATAGAGTTTGGTTAAGTCCGAACCTATTATCAAGTAATCACACTTTGAATGTTGTATTTCTCGAACTCGTATCCATAGACGATCACACATGTGAATACCGATTTGTTGTATTGTCTCGACTTAGTCCATAGACAATGACTTTCGGTAAGAGGACATATAAGTGGATATTTTAAAGATTTGGTGTATTTGGGTATCCTCGTCTTTTCAATTGGTATCAGAGCACGCAAACACAAAAAGATCTGACAATCTATGTTTGGTGCGATCCAACCTATAAAGAATGAGTCAAAATAAGAAAACCAAAGCTAAACTTGTGAAGGACTAAGTTAACGCACCACAAGATTTTGGTAAAACTCTCTATGGGCTTAATTTTAGCAAATGATTGGAGGGGGCATCTTCTACAAGTTCAACTTACTCTTCTGAAAATATGTCTTTATGTTCTCAAGAAGAAGTTAAGTTAAGCCATGTATTCACAGTCAATGATTCAGATTCTGACTCACTTCATAATGATAAAGAAGATATTGATTATGTGAATATAAAAACATCTTATCTAAATGAACTAAGTAAAGAGTTCCTCTCATGTGCAACCGAACTCACTCTTGTACTAAAAAGAGAAGGAAAGTTTCTTGAAGACTTATGTCATATGAAAGCTGAAAATGATCAACTAAATCTTGATCTAACCACCCTTAAAGCTGATATAGACTCTCTCAAGATTTGTATCCTCTTCAAATTTTCAATCTCTAGAAAAAAAGCTAAGAAAAAGTATTGATCAAGAAAAGAGGACTGAGATCTTGAGAAAAACAGCTGCAGATGAATACAGTGCCTTCAAAATCTGATATGATTCTGATAAAGACAGTTATAGAACATGTCAATAGGCTTAAATATGAAATGCATTTGTTAGTGTCAGAAAGTCAGTTGGCTATATCCTCCTCGGATAAATCCAATAATTCTTATTTGATCTTTCCATCAAAAAGAAAGAAGAATGGCATTAAAAACTCTCGAAAGAAAGTTTCATCTTCTAAAAGAGCAATGGTATTCTCAGAAATTTCCAAGATGAACAACTCACATTATAGTTTTCAACATCATCACATGCATTTTCACTGACAATGCTATCATTGTGGAATCAAAGGTCATGTGTTAAATACTGTCAACGATTATCTTGTTCAAACTCTAACAAAATCACTTCCGGTCAAGAATGTAATTTGAGATCTTTTTCAAGAAAAATCTTACATAAGACTGATCTTCTTAGATCAAAGAACTCAGCAAGAGATATTCATCACAGAAACAAAGAAGATCTGAAGACTAGAAACTCTTGGAAGTAGATACCAAAGAAGACGATGGAGCTAAACAGAAAGGAGTATGACAAATTCTCCAGTTCATCAAAACATAAGGTAATACCTAAATATCTTGATGATAGTTATTTTTATGATAAGTTTGGGTTGTCCATCAAAAGGAGTAGGATCCTTAAGAGAACAGATAAAGGAGAATTCTCTACCACACTTGAAGAGAATAATCTGTTTCGACCAGATACTTAGTATCGTGGCTGAATAAACTGTCTCATGAAGTGCTCAAACAATTGTTTGATGAGTTCAGTGTATATTGCACAATAGTTTAAAAAAAAAAAAAAAACTTGAAGATCGATGGAAATATTCACATAAAGGCACTTTCTTAAAACCTTATATTGATTAAAGGAGTTTCACAAGATGGAATGAACTTGTGCTGAAACTAAATTGGAGGTATTAATGTTGAAACGAACTCTTGGAAAATATATACTTGTTCAAGCTCAGCTTCTCAAGCAACAAGATTTGTTCTTCAAAAGAGTTCTTGATGGTGGATTTTAGTTCAGGGTTCAAATTGGGAAACCCTGTATTTTAATGCGTTGTCACCCTGCAAAGGAACAAAAGCCATTTGAAAGTAATGAGTGCATAAACCTCTTCGCTCACAGATGTATTGAGCAATTCAATATATTTGTATATATATATATATATAAAATTCACTCAGAATGGTGCATACAACAACAATCCCAAATATTCTATGAATTTTATCTTTCACCGGCATTATTCACTAATGCATTGCCCGCGTAGTATTTTCCTATGCTATGTTCCCCAGCTGAACTCTCAATATTGGCATGACATGACGATTAGTGTTCACTCGCAGCGGAGTAGCACGAATCTCCCGAAGTGTCAGTATTGAGATCTGCATGAAAATACTCACGCGAGCTACACCACTCTCTAATAAAGAGATTTACGTGTCAACGCGCTTTTAATTAAAAGTCAGCACGATCGACGCGCTTAAATTCCTTATGGAAAACCTAGACCGTCCATGTCAGTCTTAAAAAGAAATCACAGCCACATGATTTGGCCAGTCGATTCAACAAGGTTAGCCTCTTCCCAACGGAACTAGGAAATCTCCATGATGTCCACCGACGGGCCCACTAGCACCCCAGCCGATCAGAATCCGTTTAGTTCACATGTAACACCCCTGATCTCTAGCCAAAACCAGGGTGATTTCGCTGTTGAAGGAGGAGCTCAAACGAGCTAAGACCGACCATAACGGTCTCAGATTCATCACATCCTCCCAACTTAGCTAGCCCAGTAGGATGATCTAGATCTTCCTTCGAATGACCAAAGAGGTACTGGCGCGTTCACTGGCGCCCCAGCTCCATCCCTGGTCGATCGACTTACCCACGATAAGCCAGGAATGCATCAAATCGTTTGCTCAAACTTGGGTGGACGCGCTGTTTCGGAAACCCTAAGTTGCATTGCGGTAACATGCTTCTGTCGCAAATCGATCACGTCCGCCCATCTTCGCCAACCAAATTGAATGGCTTAGATCTAATTTTAGGCGGCCTAATAGATGTCAGCATGCTCACCGGCAGCTCGCCTTTGCGTCTGGCCAATCGACCTGCTCAAACTAGCGCCCAATGCTTTCAATCGATTAGCCAAAATAAGGTTGGCCACACGGCTTCTAAACCCTAATTTGAATCAATGGCAGTAAACAACTGCAACAAATCATCTCTTCCATCCAACTTCGCTAGCCTAGTCGGATGGTCTAGATTTATTTTCAGGAGGTCGACAGGGTAATGCCGCGATCAACGACCATCCCTCCTTCACAGGGAACGATCGTCCAAGTCATGGCTCGTTCATAGGGTTCCCAAACGATCTCTCAAAAGTGGCCATTTGCACTAGTTGTATGATTCAATATCAGTCATTAACTGCCGCAAATCGTCTCAGCCACTCAACTTGGCTAGCCGATTTAAGCGGTCCAGATCTAACCTGGATCGACCGATAAGATTTTAGAATGGCTACCAGTCGCCACTCTCCTATAAGGACTGACCGGGCATCCTCGGACACACACGCACGACTCATACAAGCTCCCTGAAAATGGTCGATCACGCTCTTTTTAAGACGTTCAACTCGCGACTAATTTGGACGAGATCTAAAACAACGATGCTTCCTGCACATCGATTATTTTTAGAAGCTTGTTTAAAAGTGATGCTTCATGCGCATCAATTATAAACGATGCTTTATAAATATTGATTCCACAAATAATTTTATTATTTGACCTAAAAGCGCTATATGCTACTTTAAGCAACGAGTCTCATGACTTGACGCATTCAGCAACCTGCTGTATATATTTTCCTACAAAATACTCGAGACATCAAACATGTCACAAACTGGGGGATGCTTATTGGGGTATTAATCTGGTGGTTTACGGCGTGCAGCGTGCAACGCGCCATGAAAGGTCAGACGGTTAACAACAATGAGGGAGTAGTGGATGAAAGGGTGACCGGTCTTCCCACATAATGGAAACGTGATGGTCACAACCTTTTGCACAACCCCACTTCTCCATTACCTAACTTCTTCCACTTTCTACGAGATCAGGGGTGCATTCAATGACTTGTATAAATAGGTTTTTCAACCTATTTTCGAGAGGAGAGGTGATCAACACAAGTATCCAGAAAACACCAAGAACTGATAAGCTTACATTCTGCAAGCCAGTTCCACATTCTGATACAAGTCATAAAACAGCCACACCTTCATAATTCAACATTTTGATCTCAAACACTTTCTTCGCTTCCCTCCCTAAGATCAATCCTTGTCCTTCACTTTGTGACCGAATTGAATCTAGAACGACCATTTCTTGGTTTAGGCCAGAGTCTTACAGATTGATCTCTCGAATCTAAAAGTACTCATGTGCAGTACATTTGTTTAGGGTTTGAATTCGTTTCTCATCAACACACCCAAATTTACCAAAAACAACAGAATCAGTTTTTACCCCAAAATAACTGGCGACCACAGTGGAAGATTAATCTCTCGGTTGCAAAAATCGATTTCAATTTTCATTTTCAATCTTCATTAAATTCAGAACGGGTGGATCTTTGATCTAAGCTCAGTCATTAACCCGATTTCATTTCAATCCCCAACCCTAACCTCCGCTCCGCGATGTATCCCTGCCATCCAAATTCTCCAAAAGTTATAAATGATCGAAACTCGATCACCATGGAAGTTATGGCTAGGATATTAGAAGATGTCCTAGCAACTCAAGCTGATATCGCCAAACGACAAAACGATATGCTTTGTCTCTTAAGAAGTATAACAAACCGGTTGTGGAAGGGGTCGGCAAGCGTTTACCCTGGGAACACTATCAATGTTAAAGACGACACAAAATTTTTTGAATCTTTATCTGAAGTCTGTGCTTCTGCCAACAACGATGCATACAGAATACGTAGCCACATAGGACATGAGCCGAAAGGAAACGACCAACAAAATCCATCCAACGACAAGGAGCCGAGACAGTTTCACAGGGGAAGGGACTCGCTAGGAGTGTCACAATACCTGTAAGATAAGGGTAAGGAACCTTCTTATGAGGCTTTGCTGGAAAATCTTTATCTCAAGACCCTCGCAAAAGTTCAGAGAGTTGTCCAACAATCCATAACGACGACCACTCTGACTTTACTAAACAGAAAAGCGCCTGAAGAAGGAGAAATTTACCAAGGGCTCCATGAAGACAAGAACCGCGCTGATGAACGGTACTCAGTTCAACCACCTCATAGCGCTATTGTCACTGATGCAGGTCCCTCGAGAGAAGTTGCACTTCAGCAAAACTGCCAAACTAAACGATCTGCGTCTATGTCAATGCACACTCACACCTCAACTCCACTCTCAAAATGAACTTCGTGTCAAGGCCCACAAGGGTTCTCACGACAACAGCCACTAATTCGAGAAAAACCAGACTCAGGGTACCCGTGCTTCCCGTTACCAATGAGGAAAGTTCTGGAGTTGCTTGAAGATTGGGTACGAGACGGAGTATTTGAACTACCTCATGTGTGGCGCTCGCCAACTGATTGAGAAACAACATATTCGAGGTATTGCCACTACCATAGGTTCATCCATCATCCTACCAGTGAATGCAACGGCCTGAAGCGCATTGTCCAGGAAAAAAATTAACTCTGGAGAGTTACGTCTATGAACTGGAGATCCTCCATTTCTCTACAAGTCAACAAAAACAAATTGACTGAAGACTTCCCATTGTTGAGAGGCGCGTCATAATCTGGATTTGAAGCAACTCTCCAGGAAAGCCAGTTTTTGGGTCTCATGAACAAGTAAGTCTCGTAAAACAACAATACACAGCCAATTGTTTTGAAATTCACTGGGGACTCGACACATGCGTCAGCT
Organism: Papaver somniferum; assembly: GCF_003573695.1. NCBI lineage: Eukaryota > Viridiplantae > Streptophyta > Magnoliopsida > Ranunculales > Papaveraceae > Papaver > Papaver somniferum. The sequence goes on along the minus strand of NW_020619159.1, from coordinate 285,362 downwards.
TATGCTGAGAATAGAGCCACTAGTACAATTATTCTAAAAATATCATATTACTCTAGTATTTCCCCTTTTCATGTAACATTCACAATTTCTCCAAAAGGGTTGCGCTATTTGCATTCCAACTTATTAGTTCATCCAATATTATCACTTCTAGAAAATTACTCACAAAATTATTTTAAGAGTAAATCAATTCAAAAAATCCTCACAGAGCAATCACCTACAAGTTCATAACCAGAAAATCAAAACCATAAAAGAGGCGTCTTTTGCCTTTCCAAAAAAAAACTAAGAGGAGAAAGTTCATGAAGTAAAAGCATTCAAGGGAAATTGTCCAACAATGGCTCATTCTTCTTGGCGAAAGCGTCCTTTATATTTTGGAGAGCAGCCTGCTTCAACTTCAACTCTTGGGATAACTTCTCAACTTCTGCCTCCTGTTGGTTAATAAAATCCGTGGAAGGGACTTCAACCATTTCAATATGCAGCTTTTGGATTTTGGAAAATCCTTCACAGAACTAGGAGGCGTTAAACTCAAAGTTCACAAACATATCCCGGTGGAACTCCCAGTTTTGAACTATTTCCTCAGAAACGACACACCCAGTTGCGCTGCACATGTCATGAATGGAAGATAGAGCTTCTTCGACACGTTTAACCAGTGAAAAACGACTCTTAATCTGCTTGAAAGTGGCAATGTGACCATGCTTCTTCCATATCCTGCTATACAACTCCGCATACTTAGCTGTGTAGATGGGGAAAAACGGTTTACTGGTTTTTTTGGGAAGTGAAGAGACGAGCGTGTTGCAGAGACTCCTCAACCGTGCAAACTGCTTAACCTCACACACATGCACTGCAAAGGGAGTGCTTAGATTCGAGAGATCAATCTGTAGGACTCCGGCCTAAACTAAGTCAATGGTCGTTCCAGAGTCAATTCAGTCGCAAAGAGGGAGATGGGTCGATCTATAGGAGGAAAGCTGAGAATTGTGTGGGATCAGTGATGATCAAGGATTGTGGATGTGTTGAAGGTTTCTGCAATTTTTGGTGAACTGATGAGTTCGAATAAGTTTTGATAGATTGATGAATTCTTGAGAGTAGTTACTCGAGAAATTCGACAATTGCTGATAGCTAGTGATCATTCGTTGTCTTCAATCATGGATTCAGAGACTTATTTATATTGTCAGAGTCGTGAACACCTTGATCCCTGTAAGTGTGACGGTTTCTTGAGTGGAAGAGTGAGAAAGTGGGAGATCGTGGTGAAACCAGTTCCAGATTATGCGGAGACTTGGTTGATCATTTATCCACTACTCTGCTAACTCCTTCAACCGTTGACACGACTTACTCACATTTCTCGTTGTGGATGAATCCACGTGCTTTAGGCCGCCAGACCAAAACCCTAATTGATATCCCCCAATTTGACGTGATTGATGTCTCACGAATCGTGGAGTCTGCATGATAGACGTGTATTAATTAGTCAGTTGTTGACTGATTAGACAGTGAGTCTAGGTTTTGTTGAATCGAGCATGAGTGATGAGTGCTCAGCGATTCATGGATCGAACATGTAGTTCTCTGAAATGATGTCAATATTGTAGATTCAGTGATGAATTATTGACCAGTATTTGAGCGACTGAGCAAGTATTGCTCAATTCGGCGAATTACTGAATATTGAAAATTTGACGAGCAACTGAGCAAGTATTGCTCAATTCGATAAATTAATGATTATTGATAATTTGACGTGCAATTGAGCAAGTATTGCTCAATTCGACAAATTACTGATAAATTACTAAATATTGATAGCTGGATCAATATTCGAGCAACTGAGCAAGTATTGCTCAATTCGACGAATTACTAATAAATTACTAAATATTGATAGCTGGATCAATATTTGAGCAACTGAGCAAGTATTTCTCAATTCGACGAATTATTTATTGGTGACGTGACCCAATAAAAGATTAAAATATTGGTAGATTACCAAATATTATATGGTTAATTCAGATGTTGATTGCTGAATCAACATAAATTCATTAGTGTTTGAATCTTGCTCAGAATGAAAATTCGCGGAGCATTTATTCGAAACCCTAATTTCAGATCAATTATATGTTAATTGATGAATCGTTGAAAATAGGTCACGAGTGATAGAGGGACCGACCACATTGAATGATGGACGTCCATGTGGTGCCCAGTGCTCGAGTGAGCATGCACCAGGGTCCTCAGTTGGGGGATTGGTGAAAGAATGATGATTAAATGCCGGTTTCATCGTTTATTGAAATATTGCTGGATTCAACATTAGATGATTGTTAGAGCACTGCTCGGTCATACTCGCATGCGTTGCTATCTCAAGCATGTTTGTCAATGTTAGTGATCAAAACTATAAGTCTTGATTTCTAGTCTCTTATAACTAAGTCTTGGACTAGGATAGTAAGTGTAGTTGAGCTCAAGGACTTCATGGCGATTCTTCATACAAGTAGAATGACTACTCAAGGAATCAGTGGAATTTCTCGACAAAAAGGTATGTGGAGACTTGAACTTATCTGTCACTCAAAAGTCTATCTATTCTATCTCCTACTATTTGAGACAAAAGTCGTATGCTATATAGATAGACTAGATTATACACATTTGGTATTTCGAACCGAGTATAACTCGCCTATCTATATCTCGAAATATGTGTTGGTAAGCTTTTCGCTTCGACCAAGTTTATCTTTACCTAGTGACCAAAGTCATGAATGTTTAAATCACTTTGAAAATTGCTTTGACGAGAAATGGTGTAACAACTATATAATGTCCTCTAAGAATGTTTCAATGATTGGAATGAGAGTTTAGATTACATAACTAATGTATTCCTTGAACCGAAGTTCTCGAACTTTTTTGATCAAGAGAACCGAAAGTATGGCAAGTGCCAAGTCCGCGAACTGCCAAAGTTCTCAAACCCGAGAATTTCTCCCGGAGTTGACAAACTACTTGCGTGAGCCAAGTCCGCGAACCGGCGAAGTTCTCAAACCCGAGAATTTCTGCTGGAGTTTGTAAACTCTGTCCGGTGTCTTAAGTCCGCGGACCTAGTCTGCGAACTTGAGAAGGTTATATATCTAAAGATGATGTCTGAACTTAATCTTAAAAGACTAAGGAATGCTTTTGCAAACCGTGGCTATTAAAGTTCATGAACCGATTCTTGTGAATTAAATCATCTTTCCTTCAATTGTGTCTTGTGTAGTTACATAAGATTTCCTTGAAATTGAAAAACTCTCTTAACTAGTTCATTTGAGTCATTTGAACTAGTTAGGGTGGAGAAGAACATGGTTGGTATGAAATGCTCTTATGGTTAACCTTTTTGGTAAACTATTGTTGAACCAACAATGTACATGTTTGGGTGCGGTTAACAAACCTAGAAGCGTACAATCATTTGTGTATGACAAGCTAAGTTTTCAATCTAACGGTTGAGAAATATTAGCTTGAATCTAAATCAGGTTTTCATCTAAAAATGGATATTGATTGCTTTGTAACTAAGGAAAAACCCTGATTCGAAAGACTATATAAGGGGACATCTAGCAACTCTGCTAAACTAATCCCCACACCTTACGTGTGCTACTAGTTTGCGTGCTAGAGTCGGTTCTCCTTTAACCTATGGTTTTCTTCTTCTAAAACTAGGTTAACGACTTGAAGACTTCATTGGGATTGTGAAGCCAGACCGATACTACTTTTATCGTAGTTGTGTGATCTGATCTTGCATCTTCTATCGTAATAGTACAATCATATTGATTGGCTTGAGATTGTTTGATTTCTCTGATAGGCAAGATATAAAAAGTAATCACAAACACCTTCGTCTCATTGTTCGTGATTCCACGACATCTTGTTTCGCTACCATACGATTAAGATTGTTGTGAGGTGATTGATTAATCTAGGATGTTCTTCGGTAATATAAGACCGGATTATCAATTGGTTCCTGTTCACCTTGATTATTATGAAAAGACGGAACAAAAACTTTAGGGTTTTTCTGTGGGAGACAAATTGATCCTTTGATAGACTTGTCTGTGTGAGACAGATTTGTTTATTTTTAAAGCCTGCGATTTTGGGTCTTAGCAACTCTTAGTTGTGGGTGAGATCAGCTAAGGGAATCAAGTGTGCAGTATCCTGCTGGGATCAGTGGCGTAGGGGGTACAACTGTACCTTGGATCAGTGGGAGACTGATTGGGGTTCAACTATAGTCCAGTCCGAAGTTAACTTAGAGTAGGCTAGTGTCTGTAGCGGCTTAATACAGTGTGTATTCAATCTGGACTAGGTCCCGGGTTTTCTGCATTTGTGGTTTCCTCGTTAACAAATTTCCGGTGTCTTTGTTATTTCAGTTTACATATTATATTGTTTATCTTTATAATTAAAATAATACAGGTTGTGCGTGTAGATCATCAATTGGTATAATCCAACCTTTGGTTGTTTCATTGTCATTGATTGATCCTTGGACATTGGTCTTTGGTACCATCCAAGTTATTCCTTGTGTTTGATAAGGACTCGCTGATTTCTATTAGCTTGAGTAAATCAAAACAAGAGAGAGATATTAACTCCTTAAGATACTTTTATCTAGATCGAGTCTGACTGTTTGGTTGATTCTCTAGAAAGTGTTTCGGAGTTAGTCCATACATATTGCTAAGCAAAATATTTTGTGGTGTTGTTAGACCCCCGCTTTTTCAATTGGTATCAGAGCAGGAAAACACGTTAAGACCTCATAAGTCTGTGTTTGTAGCGATCTGACTCTATGGACAGAGATTCTATCTCAATAAATGCGCCACAAGATCCAGGGATTGGAGAATTTTCTTTCATGTCTGATTTTATCATCTCTGTAGAAGAATTCTTGTCTAAACCTTCTCCAGGTTTAAAATCCCTTGAAGTGTTTTCAGAAAGTGAAAAGAGACTTGAAATCCTAACTTCTGATGTTGATTTATTCCTTAAGAAGGAACAAGAATCTCTTGATAGACTAAATCAAGTTATGATAAATAATATTCATGTTGAGGTTGACATTGATTTATTAATCAGTGAGAGCAATGTTCCTCCTCTGTGTAATCCAATGAGTTGTAAAAAACTAAGTGATTCACACGAAGAGTTTAAATTTAAGTCTTATGACTTTACCACCTCTAAGCATGAATCAATTTATTGGTCAGTTCCTGATACATCTCACCAAGATAAAATTATTGTCACTCCTTATGAAGGAATTAGAATGTCTTTTTTTGCCAAAAGAGTTTCCCTGTGTAGTTTAAAAAACTATCAACATAAAAGATGGAAGAAGAGAAATCAGAAAAATTTGGTTCTGATTATGCTCCTTGATAGTCTTGTAAGGTCTTTGATCTGGAAGGATCACAATTTTTTGAGTTGTAAAAATTGCTGGAAAGAAGCCCTTTCTTGGTGTCATGCTATAAAAAATTAGTTTTTGTTTCTACAAAAATTAACTCAAATAAAGTCGTGTTTTTCCTTCTTGTTCGTACCAAACGAACCCTTGGTTTGCACACGAGTGGTTCACATACCTTGAACCAGAACCGTCTCACGAACGAATCTCGTTTTCGAACGTGTCAAAATGGTTCACTCGACACATAAAAAGGAAAAAGAATCACTTTGGTTCCTTCACCTTCTTCTTCGAGTTTGCAAACACTAAAGAAACCGAACAATTCACACACCTCTGGCTTCATCGATTTTTCAATTCTTAACCAAATTGATTTTGGTTTGTGTCCTTGAACTCAGGAGAAGCTCGCATACCTTGGTTGAGAACGGTTTTCGTGGGTTTCAACTAATTGAGGTTCTGCCATTAGTAACAGTTCACGAACCAAGTAAGTCTCTCAAACTTTTCTCTCACATACTTTACCAAGAATGTTTTCTAGGAAAAGAGTTAATCGTGGAGAGAGTTCGGGTACCCAAAAGCATGATGAATCCTTTTATGATCCAAGTTTGAGAGTTAGTTTTGTCGATCATAAAGCTCGTGACTATTATGTAGAATACAGCAAGAAGAACCCTATTATGGAAAGGATTTATGATCCATCTGAACTTAGGGTAAATGTCCTGTCCAAGTTTTTTGAAAACCATGAATGGGGAATTATCCATCGTCCTATGGGAACAACCCATTTAGAAATGACAGCCCAGTTCTATGCAAAACTGCATGATCCATATTCTGAAAACTGTATGTTCAAAACTATGGTCCAAGGAAAAACTTTCCTGGTAACCAGACAAGTTATTGGTGAACTTTTGGATATATCTCGACCAGGTAATTTTCTCTTACCACCACCAGAGCATCAAAGACTCTCACTTAATGTACTATCAAACTTTCTTCTTGCAAAGGATGTTACCTGGATTGATGGCAAGATCGATGTTCATGAGGCTGCGTTATTTCTCAAGGTAGCTGGAAAACTCCTGTTGGCAAACTTAATGCCTAGTACAATTGATAGACCAGTTTGGGCCAAGCCTGTTGCTGACTGGTTTATTATGTTGTCGAAGGGAGAGATACCGATTTTTGTGGTCTCATTATTCGTCAAATGATCAGTGTAAAACAGGTTTCGAAGAAGACCCCTGGCTTTCCATGTCTAATATCAAGAATCTGTAGTCATTTGACATTGTCTCTGTTGGAACTAATCTTGGAGGACCCAAAGTATTAACCATGCAGAGCATTGAGAAGATGTCAAGATCTTCTACCGCATCCAGCCCTGAGGTCATTCGTCTTCAGCAACAAGTTGATTGTTTGAAGGAGCAGGTGGATTATGCAAAGACTGCTTTCCTGAACTGGGTGAAAAATTTATGAAATTACTAGAGATTTCTATGAGATGATTAAATAGTCTTCGTTTTGGTATGTCGAACAATCTAAAGCATGGTTTATGTTATCTGTTTAAACTTCTGTTGTTGGATTTAAAAGTTTATGTCTTTGTGATGTAATAACTTATTATGGCACAATAGTCCTGGATGATTATGTTTTTCAATTAAAAGTGCTATTTATATTGAATCCATGAGAAGTACAGATATACTTTGTCAAAAGTAAAGTCATTCGTGTTCGGTATTCATGTACTGGTAAAAGGATGAATGGACTTTTGACAAATACAAAAGTTAAGCCTATATTGTCAATTATGTTGATGGAAGATAGGTTAAAATATTTTGTTTTCAAGGATGAAGAGGTTGTAGTTCTTTTTAGAATATTTGGTTTATAAGAGTTGCAGGTGGTGTATGTATGAAACATAAGAACATGTGTTGAGTCTGAGATTTGGTAGAAATAAGATGGAATATCTGGTAATGTTGAATGGAGATTGAGATGAGTATAGAATGAAGTTGTGGTGTAGTTTAGATTAGATTTGAGTTACAGGGGGGTCACTGGTAAATACAATGAAGAACTGGTGATGATAAATCTGTGAACGGAAGCAGTAATTGGTGGATAGAATGAGATCCCAAGTATCTCAGTTACAATCTAGTGGAACTAGATGATTTCAGAGAATTCATGGAGTTAAGTTCAGTTGGAGGTGCATGGGATGAATGACTGTTACAGGAATAATATTGATGTTGTTGTTGTAGGTGATATGAATATTGTTGAAGTTGTTGACTGCATTGAGTTAATTAATGATGCAGAGGTTATTGATTTAAAGTTGGAGTTTGCAGATGGAGAGGGTTAAGACTGAAACAGTGACACCGGGGTCTGTAATGAAGTAATTTTATATAAATGCTAGGTTAATTACAGGGGGTGACTAAAGGAAGAGAAACGAACTGTTAGAGCTGGTATACTCAGGTGCAGGGGTTGCCGGAGTTGTAACTGTGATTAGTAGACTGAGTAAGATCTCAACTGAATTTACAGGTAGTATAAACGAGATCGTGATAGTGTTATTGAACTGACAGAAGACTTAGAAGCATGTTTTGTGAACATATGAAGACTGGACTGTTGTCTTGAATGTATTTGAAGTGGAATTAGTTGTGTATTGGAATTAGAGTTAGAAGTGGTGATTATAGTATTTGAAATGAATCAAGGAAGTGATGTTTTGGCTTTGTATTTTGCTAAGAGAGTTAGGAATGCATTTGATCTCGACATATTTTGTATTGCATCATGGTTTAAGCTTGTCAATCACTCCAGTTAGATGTCTGACTGAGTTAACTCATTAACCAGAGCTGACCAAGACTTGACCTTTGACCCTGGACTTTGATCTTGATTGTTGACCTGACCTTGGACGTGGAATGTTAATTGACCTTTTGACCGTCTGTGACCGTTAGTCGACTCATACGGACTGGACCTTAGTAACGGGCCGGTTTGTTGGGATTGGACTTAGAACTAGTTTTCCATTGAACATGAATTGGACCCTTATGGTCTGAATTGACCTTTGAATATTTCTACAAGGTTGTAGATATTCTTAAGAAATATTTAATGGACTATAGAACCAACCTAACTGAATTAATAAACCTTTAAATATGCTAAAGATAAATAATGAAAAGGTGTGGAACCATAAATGGGCTTAGAACCATTAGATAGTTCACTTAGCTTATAACTAGAGAATCGCATGAAATTATGTTATGAACCTTGTGTGAGCCTATTGGCTAAACTCTTAGAGTGCTTGTGTGATTAACAGTTACTCTTTATTAACAACGATCGATTCAAAGGATGAACCAGCGGATCGTGGATATCGAGGTAGGCATGGCTTGTCATCAAATCAGGTGGGAACTCTGTAACCTTCTTGTAATCATTGATCTTTCTTTTTATCTGCGAGCATGATGTGTTTTTCATATCAGTATGTACAATGTTTGCAATGAATGTAAATGTGAGTGTAATGTGTGTTGTGTGAATCCCCCGCAAGGAGTGACCGTGTTTCCCCACGGCTTCTTGCTATGTTCTATGTAGGCCGGGGAAAGCCGGTTGAATATTACACACTTTACATTTCTTAGTAGACCGGAGAAATCCGGTTAAATATTACGCACTTTACTTTTTATATCTATAGTAGGTCGGGATAAGCCGGTTGAATATTACATAGTAGGTCAGGATAAGCCGGTTGATTATTATATATATTATTTTATTCAGGGGAAGTCACTCAGGTACATATTATACTTGATTGTGCAGTCTTAGTAGTATGACTGGGTTACTATGATCTTGACTTAGGAAGAAATTCTAGGTTCATGACTGGATATGGTTATTATTCGGTTACTTCGGTCTTCGAATAATGATTGGGCCTTTTGTGAACCTGTTGTGCGGGTTCAGATCATAGTAATCAAAATCTTATTATATTTTAGACTTAGATGGTGGCATTGGGTTTTATGAGGTGTACGCATTCCACGGTAATATCTTACGGTACCTGGATTCATGCTATCATTTGAGACTGGAGTTATTCCTAGCATCTTCTCCTCCATTGAGTGAGACGAGGTTGGGATAACATATGTTTAGGTTGTTTTATTCTCTTCTCGTAAATCCATCCGGAGGTGGATCTTTCACGGATATTACCACTATGGACGTAATATCTGGGGATCTGAATTGAAGCAATCTTCTTCTCTATGTTGCGTGTAAAAGATGTTTAACGTTTTTCTTTAGTAGAACTGTGATGCATGTTAGTGATTACTTGGACGTTATTTGTTTCCATTGGGCACCCCTTTGGGATGATGTGCTCACTCGTTCTCATTTCAGTTTCAGTAATCAGAAGAAATGGTGCACGTGAAGATATTCGTTTCTGTAGCGTAAAGTCTTAGTGAACTGAAGATGTTTATTTATCTTTTATATATGTATTCTTTCTTTCTATGTAAAACAACATATTATTATACTCATATCACCCGAGAGACTTTCGTTTATATAATATCAGAGTGTTTGGGTTTTGTTAGTAGTCCTTTTTGCAACTATGATTCTTAAATTCGGTAATATAGTTTTGGATGCTTCAATTTGTGTGTAATCCTTTTAGCTAAGCAGGTTTAAGAGTTGGGGCGTCACAAGTTGGTATCAGAGCTTACTATTAGATCTTACATGGGAAACAATAGATAATAGCTAGTGCTAGTTAGTGCAATAGTTCAGTTTAGAACTGAGATAAGTTGTGAGATAAATCTTAATCACTAAAAGATATCAATAACTAAAATATTTTTTTTGATTGATTGTTTGATTCCTTGTAGTGTGTGTGCTATGAAGTGAAAATTGTAGGTCAAACCAATTATATTATAGTATAGAAGCTCTTGGAAGTTAGAGAACAATTAGTTTGGAATTATGTACATGTAGTGGGATCCAACACTAGAGAAATAGTGTGTTAGTAATTTTGATAGATGTCGATTTCTTCTAGAAACTTATTGAGTATCTTTACATATATTTAGAACCATTAATCCATCGAATTAAAAAGTTAGTTTGAGGAACTTAGACTTCCCTATTTTTTAGAATCCAAGTCAGAGTTGAATCTAGAACTATAAATTTTAAATCTTGGTTGTAGAAAGACATATAGGTTTGTATTTCATTTCATTTTGTTTCGAACTCATTTAAAATGAGTTAGTTATCGCGTGTTTGTATGTATGAGATGTACTTGCATTGAGAGGTAGATCGATTTGATGTTCGTGGACGAAAATTCCTGTAAGGTGGGTAGAATATAAGGATACGCAAGCTCGTCAATGCTATTAGACCAATCAAGAAACGAATTAACCGCTAATGACTCGATTAGTTAGCTTAGATTTTAATTAATATAAATTAATCTAACAATGATTTAGATACGAAACTAGTATCATTGAATAGGTCTCGAAAAGTTGTGCGCATGGACTACTCGAACGTGTCATTCGGATACCGGACGAAGAAGATATCATCGGATGAGTATGAAGAGCAAAATTACAATTTTGCTTTGGACCGACCTGGGATGCCCATATCTAAAATACTGGGTGTCGTAGTAAAACCATTTGGTTTTATCTGAAACGTGTCGAAGAGAAACTCATTTCTCTTCTCTTTTCTTCTTCTCTTTCCTTATTCTTTCTTCTTTTCCCTCCTCTCTTTCCCTGTTCTTCCTCTGTTGTTTCTCGAGAGTTGAATTGAGGGTGTTTCTATTTGAGAGATTAATAAGAAGCTTGGTGAGTTAACGAATAGAGGTAGGAGTTGTTGGTATTGAAGTGACTTAATTGGGAGAGGAATGAAACTGATGCTGTTGTGGATTGAAGTTAATGTTCTTAAGTCGATTGAAGAAGTAAGTGGATTTGAATGTGAAATCAATGAAATGAGAAGGATGTATAAGTGAAGAAGGGGTCATTGTTCTGTGATTCTTTGAAAGAAGAAGATGAAACTGATTAAGAATCGAAAACAGGTAATTTAGGGTTTCGTTTTGATTGTCGTTTATTTATGAAATTGCTTTGTGTTGATATATTAGAGGTGGGTTTGTTCTTAATTGAAGTTTAGATGCATGTATTAGGTTAAATTTTAGTTTCTCAGTAAATCAAATCAGAAAGTAGAAGAAATTTGAGAGAGATTCTGTGGTTGTGGATTGATAAAAGAATCAGGGAATGATTATAGATGAGATTCAAGTAGCAGATGAAGACATGCTAACTGCAGTGTTATCTTGGTAGGTTTAAATTCACCAAGTCCTAGATGTAAGTACACATGGTACGGTAGTATGTTCACACTAGCTCCTAAGTCCAGTAAAGCTTTTTCTACCCTGTGTTTTCCTATCGTGCAAGCAATGATAGCGCACCTGGGTATTTATACTTAGGAGTTGTGGGGTTCTGAATGATCGAACTTACATGACTAGCTAAAAAGGCTTTTTTAGGGAACTAAGCTTTCGCTTTCACGTACACATATCCTTAAGGAACTTGGCATAAGCCGGCAGCTGCCTAATTGCTTCTAATAACGGAAGGTTTATGGTAACTTTCTTAAAAAGCTCCATTAGGTCATTATAGTTGGATTCACTCTTTGTTGGTACTAGTAACTGTGGAAATGGGGCTCTAGGCATAAAATAGGGCCTCTCAGGAACCGAATTGGCATCATCAGAGATTTTATCAGTCCCCTCAGCTATGGATGGTCATAAGAGGTGTACTACAGTATGCTCACTATTGAGCATGGTTACCTGATTGTCTACAACTCTACCACTTCTAAGGGTGCTAATAGTATTCAATTGATGTGATGGTTTTGCACCTACTTCATGAGCTCCTCTAGGATTGGGTTGTGTTTGACTAGGAAACCTACATTTTTCTCTCAAAGACTCATTTATCAAACTAACCTAGGTTTTTAACTCGGAAATGACCTGAGAATTAGCCTGACCTATATTTTTACTTTCTTCTATGCATTGTGAAAGCGTTGTGTGAATATTTTCAGTGTTTGGAATAAATGAGGCAAGAGTTTCTTCTAAGCTCATGAATTTCTTATCTGGAGGGTTCTGAAAATTGTACTGATCCTGAAAGATTCTTAGCATAGCCAAAACCTGGGGGAACATTCGAATTACTAAACTGACCTTGATTCTGGTCCTTAGACCATGAGAGGTTCGGATGGTTTCTCCAACCAAGATTGTAGGTGAAAAAGCGGGGGTATAACAACCACACCCAATATTTTGCTTAACAATTTGTATGGACAAACTCCAATATACTTTCAAGAGAATCAATAAGACTCAATCTTAATAAAGTATATCAAAGAGTTATATCTCTCTTTCTCGATTCAATTCTTACTCAAGCAAATATAAATCCGTGAGTCTAATTGAATACAAGAGAAATCACTTGAATGGTACCAAAGAGCAATGTTCATGGATCAATCGATTTCAAAGAACAACCAAAGGTCGGATTTCCAATTGATTGATTCAAACACACAACCTGTGATATTTCATAACAAAATATAATGCGGAATAGAAATAACACAGACACCGGATTTTTGTTAACGAGGAAACCACAAATGCAGAAAAACCCTGGGACCTAGTCCAGATTGAACACCATACTGTATTAAGCCGCTACAAACACTAGCCTACTACAAACTAACTTCGGTCTGGACTGTAGTTGAACCCCAATCAATCTCACATTGATTCAAGGTACAGTTGCGTTCCTTACGTCTCTGATCCCAGCAGGATACTACGCACTTGACTCCCTTAGCTGATCTCACCCACAACTAAGAGTTGCTACGACCCAAAGTCGAAGACTTTAATAAACAAATCTTTATCACTCAGAAAAGTCTACAGAATAGATAAATCTGTCTCCCACAGATAAACCTACAAGTTTTTGTTCCATCTTTTGATAAATCAAGGTGAACAAGAACTAATTGAAAACCCGGAATTATATTCCCGAAGAACAACCTAGTATTATCAATCACCTCACAATAATCTTAATCGATGCGACGAAAGAAGATATTGTGGAATCACAAACGATGAGACGAAGATGTTTGTGATTACTTTTTTTATCTTGCCTATCGGAGATAAAGATCTCAAGCCAATCGTTATGATTGTACTTAACACAATAGAATCAGCAAGATCAGATCACACAACTATGAGAAAGTAGTATCGGTCTGGCTTCACAATCCCAATGAAGTCTTTAAGTCGTTAACCTGGTTTTTAAGAAGAAACCAAAGGTTAAAGGAGAATCGACTCTAGCTAATACAACTAGTATCACACAGGAGGTGTGGGGATTAGGTTTCCCAGTTGCTAGAGTTCTCCCTTATATAGTCTTTCAAATCAAGGTTTGCAATCAATGTAGCTTGGTAACAAAGCATTCAATATTCAACGTTACATGAAAACCTGATTAGATTCAGCTAATATCTTTCAACCGTTAGATCGAAAACTTAGCTTGTTACACACAAATGAAATGTATTATTTTGGGTTTATGTAACCGTACCCAAACATGAACATTTGTTGGTTCAACAATAGTTAACCAAATGGTTAGCCATATGAGCACTTTCATATCAACCATGTTCTTCTTCACCATAGCTAGTTCAAATGACTCAAATGAACTAGTTAGAGAGTTGTTCAATTGCAAGGAAATCTTATGTAACTACACAAGACACAATCGAAGCAAAAACGATTTGATTCACTCGAATCGGTTCATGAACTATATAGCCACGGTTTGCATTTAGCATTCCTTAGTTAATATGAATAAGTTCACAAACAATCGTTTTTAGATATAACCAACTCAAGTTCGCAAACTTGGTTTGCAGACTTAAGTTCCCGGAAGGAGTTCACAAACTCCAGCAGATATTCTCGGGTCGAGAACTTCCGCCAGTTCGCGGATTGGGTTCGCGGACTGAGTTCGCGTACTTAGCTCACGCCACTATTCCGGTTCTCTTGATCAACAAAGTTCGCAAACTTCGGTTCAAGGAAAAAGGACTTATACATATATGTGTTACCACACAACGCTTATATCCATCATTGGTTATATAATCTAAACTCTCATTTCAATCATTGAAACATTCTTAGAGGACGTTATTATATAGTTGTTATTCACAAACTATTTTCCGTCAAAGTAAACCATTTTCAAAGTGATTGAAACATATCATGACTTTCGTCACTAGGTAAAGATGAACTTGGCCAAAGCAAAAGCTTACCCACACATATTTCTAGAAATAGATAGGCGAGATAAACTCAGATCGAAATAGCAAATGTGTATAATCAAAGTTTATATAGCAAAACGACTTTTGTCTCAAGATAGGAGATAGAGTAGATAAACTTTTGAGTGATAGATAAGTTCAAGTCTCCACATACCTTTTAGTCGATGAAGATCCACCAGTTCCTTGAGTAGTCCTTCGTCTTGTATGATGATCGCCATGGAGTTCTTGAGCTCAACTACACTTTCTATCCTAGTCCGAGACTTAGCTATAGTAGACTAGAAATCAAGACTTATAGTTTTGATCACTAATATTGACAAACATGCTTGAGATAGCAACGCATGAGAGTTCGACCGAGAAATGCTCTAACAATCTCCCTCTTTGTCAATTTTAGTGACAAAACTATCAATACATATGGAATACAAAAATAAATGAAATAAATTTTATAGATCGTATTCCACATGCCTAATCTTCAACATTACTCGAAATCTTCGTCACTTCCAAGTACTCCAATGATCCCAAAGGTTGTAAGTTCAGCATCATCGTTGTTGAAAATCCGTAGCTATAACAACGAGAAAACAAGAGTTCTCAATCATTGTTATACAGTGTCATAGTATTATTATATAGTATCAAAGTTCAATTTTATCACAACTTCGACAACAATACTATAGTGATATGTATCACTCCCCCTTAGTCAATACTCCATCTCACATGGAAACCACTCCCCCTTACATAATGATCCGAAAACCATATGTATTTGTAGTGTGAACTACATATTAATTCTCCCCCTTTTTGTCAATAAAATTGGCAAAGGTACGAAAACGGGATCCTAATGAAATTTCCAAAAGACACATTTCATGACCAAAAGAAAACACATATCATCTTATTTAGATGCAATCATATAGCCGAAGCTAAATGCATTCATCAAGGAGTTCATAAAGATACAAGATAACCCCTATAATATTCCACAGCGGCACTCCCCACAAAGATTTGGCAATTAAGCACAAGTTCAATTAAGACTCTCCCCCATAATATGTCATTCCCGAAGGAACAACAAGAGCGACCTTAATTTCAAAAGAAAAGAAGGATTTCTTTGGACATAACAAATCACATACAAGTATGAATTTGAATCCAAAATACCCAATTTAATTAACCACAAGAGATACCATGATTAATTTAATCGAAAATGCTCAACATAAGTGAACTTATGGAGACTCAAAAGTACACAATTAGATTAATCACAAGAGAACCCATAATTAATCTAATCGGAATACACAACCAAATTAACCACAAAAAGTAATCAATTTAATTGGTCATGCTCGACATAAGAGAACTTATGGAGCAACAACTAAATAACCAAGCGAGAATGATTAATTTAGTTGAACATGCTCGACATAAAGTACCTCACGGAGCAACAACTAAGCTAAAAATAACTCAGTCGATTGTGCTCAACATAAGACACTTTATGGAACAACACAATATGTACAGGATTGGAGATCGACCTTATACCGTGGAATAAGCAAGGATTCATCCTATTTTCCATCACCATTTGCACAGTGACATACAATAGACATAATCCTCGGAAACAAAAGATTTTAACCTATCTTCCATCAATAATTGACATAATAGGCTTAACTTTTGTATTTGTCAAAAGTTCATTCCTTTATTTATCAACACATGCATATCGACATATAAAGGACTTAACTTTCGACAAGGTATGGGACAATCACAGTTCACGAACGCAAACACACATATCCCATAACAAATTGCAATATATAAAACCATAAAGATTAATAATGCAAAAATCATCTTCCAAACAATTTTAGAATTTAAACCAATAAATCTAAAAACATGAAGATGAAAACGTTGGACATAGTTATGTGTAATCACAATAATGGCTATTCCAAACTCTAGTTATTCTTCTAAACAAAACAAGAAAAATAGAAGATTTACTAGATGTTAAGACCTTTGAAGAATTCTTTATCGTCCCCGAACTCCTTGTCGTCAACAGCCATTGGGACATAAGGTTCATGAAGATAGGAGTTAATATCAATAAACCTTCTTGACTGATGTCGAACCAGGGCCTTCTGAATCTCATAAGTCTTAAACAAAAAAGCTTTTATTTGATGAATCTCCTTTTGCATCTCTTTCAACACTTCAAGAACATCAGAAAACTTCTGAGAATTTGAAGGAACAGCTCTGGGCCTTCTCACAGTCCTTCTTTTTATTTCAATGTTGGAGCTAACGGAGATTTCTCTTTTTTCTTCATGATTGATGGCTTGACAATCATATTAACATCCTTTCCATCAAAAAACATGGTACTTGGAGCATCCATAGACGAATGGGTTTGTGAGAGAAAATCACAATCTCAACAAGTGGTCTTGAGATAAAAAGAAGTTTCAAGGAAGGAAAAGGAATGTAGGGTTAACCATTAACAGGTTCGTGCACGCACATTTCTGAACCTAATGAGAGTAGAATTGTCGAGAATAACCCTACTTTATTGATAGACACAAAACTAAGAAAAGAAGAAAAAAAAACTTTTCTTAAAGCCTGAGAGGTACACAATCTTGTCTCTTTTGATCAGGCACATGAGACAGGATTTACCAATCAACACAATCGAGTTGTGATGCGGTGAACAACGATTTGTACACCATTTTCCTCTTGAGATGAATCCAAAAACCTCTGTCTGTCAAAGAGATTTGACCATACTTCCTTCTCTAATGGTCTTGGTTTATCCTTGGAAACTAACTTCTTAGACGAAGATAAAATCCTAATACCTCAGCGGTCTTCTGAGAAAGTTTAAGCTTGTTTGCTAATTGATTTTCTCTTCGTTGAAGTTTGTTGACGTGCTTCAATTGGTGTTTGTACTTGTAACACTTTGAAAGTTCATGACCCTTTAGAGAACAGTACGAGCACGTGAATCTAGAATAAAAATCAGGCTTCTGAGATGTGCAAGCATCTAGACACATGGTTGAACCTGAAACATTACATATAGAGTTTCCAAGAAAAGGGTCAATTTTTTCTTCCAGATTAGTTGGGTTTTTTTCTGAAAGAATATCAAGATTGATGTATGTATTGCTACAATTATCAAAATCAACATTTTCACCAAGAAGTGCAACACTTGATTTTTCATCTTCATTAGAGACATAGTTGTCAGACATTTCATCAAGAGTTGCAGCAAGACCTTTGTTCCCAGTGTATTTTCTACGAATTGGATACTCGTTTGAAAAATGACCAAATCCTTTACACTTAAAGCACTGAGGCATATGCTCGTCATCAGTTTCATCAATATCCCTACTTTTAGGAGGAACACGATTATGAGGTTTGAATGATGCTTTAGGCTTATCTCTGGAGAACCGTTTACTTCTCTTCAACAGAAGGTCCCTAAACTGTCTTGTGATCTGATCGCTGTCGTATGCGTCAAAAATAAATTTACTTTCTCACTACTCATAATATAAAATATAGCAAGGGTAAGAAAGGATCGTTCCCACAGAGAGGTCTTGGGTTGTCAATATGTTTCGGGTTCTTATGGCAAACAAGGGGGGATTTTATGTACTTAAACTAAAATATAAGTAAATAGAGAAATAAACAAGCAAATCAAATAAAATGAGAATATTGGTTAAGTATTTCGTTTTCATTCACTAACATGTTCTTTTCTTAATAACTAGAATTGATATTTAATCTCTCATTATCAAAAGTCCTAGGATACCTAATCGAAAGAATATCCCGCAATTTCCTGATTTCATCACACATACATGTAAAACGATGCAAGTATGAATTCTACCAAAAGAATAACCTAACGCCTTTCTCTAATCAAGTTCAATTCCCATGGAGCATTAAGATTCATGAAATTAGGCTAATCAATGCAATTGAAATACATTGCGTAAACAATTCAAACATAGGTCATGGTTCACATATGATTACAAGGATGTATCACTACAAGCTATAACCATATTTATGATACTTGTGTTCAAGAATTATCGCTCGATGATTAACCCTAAACTAGCAATAGATGTGATTACAAGTTCTACCAATTTGTAACTTGACAAAACAAACAATCAATCATGTTGTAATACGTCAATCATACAACTATATTTTCAGAGAATCATGAACGATAAATATGAGACAAAACTAATATATTGAATCAAAGAACCATGTTATGTGAAATCCAACTAATCCATAAACCTAAAATAAAATTCTAGCTCATGTTCATGGAGTTCATAACAAGAATAAAGAGAAGAGTTTCCATGTCTAAAACCCTAGAAAAAAAGTAGAAGAAGAGATCCGTAATGGAGATCTCTAGGTTTAGAGAAAGAGTTTTCTATTTATATGCTTATCTTATTCCAAAAGGATACTTTTTTCAAAAGTAGGTCAAGTCCTCTCAAAACCCGTCTCCAATTGGTACACCAAGCCCATGTGAAAATCTCAAAACTGGTCGCTACAAATATGGTGGAGCTTGCCGGGAAACGACCAGAATATTCCATGCCGGTCACTGGAATCTGATGTTCTGGTTGTCGGAATCAAACTAACGGTCTCCTGAAGTTGCTGTCATCTTTAACTGTCAACTTAACGGAACTGTTATCTCTGGATCACTGAGTTAACTCACCTAAATCGGAAACTGGCCAAGTTCTGGATATAATCTGAGTGTTTCCAGGGAATCTTCCGACCTATTCATAACTCCTTCTCTGCATACTTTCAGACCCTAACATACATCTATCATTCATTCTTCATTCCCTGTAATTCCAGCTGCAAGTCTGACTATGCAAACCCTTCATTCCACAGCAAATAACCATTACCCTGTCCAACTGCAATTGCTTCACTCTTGTCAACCAAGCCACTTGAACCTTCCACGCCTACATCACTCTCAACACCAGTTCCAGCCAGAACCAACTCCAACTGAACATGACAGCATCACTTGTAACTGCACTTCATTCCTGCAATTCCATTCACTAATTCTCTCCAACTCAAGTTCCGCTCTCTCATTTTCTTCATTGCACAATCACCTCTTCAGTTCACTGCTTCATAGCAGCACCTCAGTGCTGCAGCTTTGCCATCATACTGCCTTTGGCATTGCATTCATTTCTCTTCACATTTCTACAGTTTTGGCTGCAGTTGTAACACTTGATCACCACAGGCCACCCACCAACATCTTCATCAGTTCTTCACAGGTCATCATCTTTGATCCTGGCAGCATCATCATCTCAGGAATTCAACAACCCACCAATAAACACTTATTTCATCTCAGCTGTACTGCTCAGCACAACCTACAATTTTGCAACACAGCCAAGCTGCCAACCATTCCCTTTTCTCTATAGCTCTATTTCAAGACATATCAGTACCACCTGCTGTTGCACTCAACTAACCACCATAGCCTTCTCTTCATCCAGCGTTAGGTGCCGTCTTCTCCTTCGAAATCAAATTCAACTTCAGTAGCAGCACCAGCTTCAATGTTTGCTCCCATCTCATCCATTTCTTCAACTGAGTCCATTCTTGTTCTTACTGTATCACCAGAACCCCCTCCATTCTGACTGCAGACAAACACAGCCATTGTTACCATGGCATTAACACCGTTTTTCTTCTCAAATTCCTCTGATTATTCACACATTCTAGCCATCTGGTCCGTACCCATGAACATCAACATCTCAAATTCCCGATTAAACCTTGTTTCTTCATCTGTAGTTCGATTCGACCAAACCCTAACCCCAACTTTATCCATCTGTGATTTCTCTCCTCTCCGTTTTGAATCATAACCAACCCATCTCTTAATTTCTTGTTGCTTTCCAGATTACCACCTAATCTTGATCTTTACTTCCGAGAATGGCATCAATTCAACACCAGAGGTACAAACTAAATCTGCCTGCAACCCACATATCTCTTCCATGAGCTCTTCAGTAAACCCAATTTCGATTCTCAGCCGAAACCCCAAAATTCCTTTTCCATTTCGAGCTTGTAATCAACACAACCACCGTTCATTCCACGAGCTTAATCTCTGCATCTTCTTCAATTTAAACAGACTCCCATTAGCTCGTAAATCTCTCTTTCAATCTCTCGATCTCAATTAGTCGGCAACAACCGATGTTTTATTTCTTTTCTAATTTTCAGATGCAAATGATTGACTTCTCTCAATTTGAGGGTTTTGTGTGGGAATGAGACTGTCTATACCAACTCAGGTGAAGTAGATATGGGGTACCCAGATTAACTTTGGGCACCTATATTGACTTGGCACGACTCCCATGTCACTCGTCTGCGAAATAACGATTCCACTCTTTATGCTCAAAATGGATAATTTCTCCTTCTTTCGCTCCAAATGACTCCATTACACCTAATAAAACTCAAAAGTAAACATAAGATACATAATTCACACGAAAACTAGCAAAGAAAGCATAAACCATAAACATAAATCTTGGTGATTTACAACACCTATCAAATTCCCCCACACTTAGACTTTGCTAGTCCTCGAGCAAATCAAACAAAATAAATTCTAAAACATACATACAACTCCGTGTCGTCGAGGCTACGGTCACACTTAGCATGTATAACAAGCCTTTAAACCCCTAGGTGTCTCTAGTGAACGAGTTATAGTCTCGTGATGGTTTACAAGAGATGTACCTACAAAACCTATACTTCCGAACTCCAGCCACCTGTGACAATTTAAGAATGACACTAACTATTTTTATTAATTGGCATACTATCAATGATTACAAGAGGAAGTGCCCAATTTCAAATCCAATTCATAAATTAATGATATAGCTTCAATCGGAAAGTTGAACACAACCGCAATACTCGGAATCTAATCAACCACAATCACATGAAAAGATTAAGAAGATGGATATATAAAATAGATGGTGGCGGACTGTTGACTAAGGTGAACGGTGTTTCCCATATCTGTCTGAAGGTCACTGCCAAAATAAACCTAAAAAGCCTATTGGATTGAGCTACTAGTCTGAATACTAATATCAACACGACTGGCATATACAAGGGAACCAGCGGTCGACAAACTTAATTCTAGATCAATTCACTGACAAATACAAGGGAACCAGTGATCGATTTTATTCAACACAATAATAATATTTTTTTTTTCTTTTTTTTCTTCAAATCGATAACATGATTGGATCTTTTGTATCCAAGCGCATGATTTTTGTCAGCAGATTACATGGTAATTCCCATGGATCCTGCATTCCACGCTTGTTTAGGCGACGGAGACAGGGAGAACACACAAATATTGCTATCCAAGTGTCAATATTTTTTTTTTTAAATATATGTACACCGTTTGGTCAAATTGGTCTGTTTTTTTTTTTATATATATATACATATAGTGAATCAATCACTCTATTTCATCCTAGCAGTGATAACAATTCGATGCTGGTGCCCCACCAAATCACTTAGAGAAACAATAGATAAATATAGAAAAATAAAAATAGAACGTGATATGGTAAAGACTCCGAGATATGGTGACAACTATCACGTTATTTGTTTTTATATTTTATTTATTTTTATATGAATAGACTCTACTAATGGGTTCCTCAACTCCTACAACCATGATGTTTCCATTAGTGTAAGGCACAAGTTCTTAGACTTAGGAGTTTATCATCTTTTTTTTTTTTTTTTTGCTATAAACACAGGGGAAAACTAACAAGGCTAAAAACTCTATATGAGAACACTCCCCCACACTTAAACTTTACATTGTCCTCAATGTAAAATTTAGTCAATCAAAGTAAAGTTCAAGATGCGAAATTCATAACATGATATATATACACAATAAGAAAACAAAATGCATAATAAAAACTGATACTCCAACTCATAGCTATTTCTGAACAATAGAGGATAAACACTAAACAAGCTATTTAGTTGGCATCTATTCCCAACTCAGCCAATATATACCTCATCGTCAACAAAAAATTCCATCTACTTAGAAAGGCTAGTGTTTATTCTAAATTGTTCAAAAATCTCTAAAAGTTGGAGTTTTGATATGAAAATATCTAAAATAAGAAAATAAAGATAAAAGACTTGAGAAATAAAAAGATAGAGATAGATACACAAAACCAGTGGGTTGCCTCCCATTTAGCGCTTGGTTTAAAGTCGTCAGCTCGACTTGCAAGACGAATTCTCCATACACCAATAATCGGAAAAGTTGGGGATCCACCCATAGAACCTGTTTTGCAAACACTAGCTTCGCAAAATATTAGTAATATAAAACAGAAACGAAGCCATCGACCGAAAGAAGTTTCCCCCACACTTATTCTTGTCCACACTTGGAAGTGGATATAAAACATAAAATTCGGGAACTTCCACGGTTTCTTGTTCCAAAAC
Source organism: Papaver somniferum (assembly GCF_003573695.1). Lineage (NCBI taxonomy): Eukaryota > Viridiplantae > Streptophyta > Magnoliopsida > Ranunculales > Papaveraceae > Papaver > Papaver somniferum. Next base: position 262,618 of record NW_020619159.1, on the reverse strand, counting down.
CTGCATCATAAGAGAATCAAGTATCTCTAATGGAGGATATCGCGAAATAAAGTCATTCAACAATACTCTCGAAGCACATAGATTCAAACCAATAAGAGGTAAAGGAGAAGAAACAATATGCAAAGGGTTAGACAAACCTATCACAATCTCATGTATCACGGAATCCTCTTCATCCTTGAAAAACTCAAGTGAATTATTCACCTCTTGTATATCATGGTCCTCTATCAAACCTTGCAACCATTCTTCGTCTGTTTCTGCCTTAACCAAAATCTCGGCATCAACATCTTCATTACTATCCTTTGCAAGCTCAATTGGGTTTTCCACAATATTGGCCATACCGGTCTCATTCTCAACATACTCTTCTTCATTAGACTCAAACCTTGATGCAAGAAAATTCTGTAAGACACTAGTTTCATCATACTCATGTACCTTTTGAATAGGTGCTTGATCATTATAAATATCAAGAGTTGAATCAACTACACTAATGTCATCAAATATCTCCAAAGGTTGGTCCTTTTCAACACAACTGTCCATTTCCTCGTTGTATTCATCAACGCCCTTTCTTAAGTTGGAAACACCTTTTTGAAGCTCTTGGAGTGATCCATCCGAATTCTGAATGTAATGTTCCATTTGTTTGTAAAGCTCGTTCTAAAAGGAAAATGTAGAATCACTTATTTCAGTATTGTTGGCCAATTATCTTCCCTTTGAATGGGTGAATAATCATAACTACGATCAGAAATCGGTCCAAACATACTGTGAGCATATTCGGTCGATGAAACTGGTTCCATGCTTGGTTGTATACAAGTTGATTCCATGTTGTCCATAAATTGTTGCATTTCATCTACCAAACTAGAAGAAATATTAATAGGAGCACAATTATCATCCCCTCTTTGTGGTTGCTCACTTACATACCCAGCGCAAGAAGGTTGGAATGTATGAGAACAACTAAAAGGGTACGTGGAGTATTGACCATATCCAAAGGATTGGTTTTGATTGTACTCCCCATAAGGGTGATAGTTGTCATGTTGTTGAGGTTGAAAGCTGTATTGATTGTTCCAATATGCTCCGTCCATAATATGTACCTGAAACAAGAGTTCTCAAAACTATGTTAAGAACCAAAAGAATATGAAAAACAAAAACAAAATTAAAAACAAAAATAAGACACCAAAAACAAGTGACAACCGCTGCCTCCCCGGCAGCAGCGCCAAAATTTGATCGTTGTCGTATGCGTCAAAAATAAATTTACTTTCTCACTACTCAGAATATAAAATATAGCTAGGGTAAGAAAGGATTGTTCCCACACAGAGGTCTTGGATTGTCAATATGTTTCGGGTTCTTATGGAAAACAAGGGGGGATTTTATGTAATTAAACTAAAATATAAGTAAATAAAGAAATAAACAAGCAAATCAAATAAGATGAGAATATTGGTTAAGGATTTCGTTTTCATTCACTAACATGTTCTTGTCTTAATAACTAGAATTGATATTTAATCTCTCATTATCAAAAGCCATAGGATCCCTAATCGAAAGAATATCCCGCAATTTCCTGATTTCATCACACATACATGTAAAACGATGCAAGTATGAATTCTACCAAAAGAATAACCTAACGCAATGCGCTAATCAAGTTCAATTCCCATGGAGCATTAAGATTCATGAAATTAGGCTAATCAATGCAATTGAAATACATTGCGCAAACAATTTGAACATAGGTCATGGTTCACATATGATTACAAGGATGTATCACTACAAGCTATAACCATAGTTATGCTACTTGTGTTCAAGGATTATCGCTCGATGATTAGCCCTAAACTAGCAATAGATGTGATTACAAGTTCTACCAATTTGCAACTTGACAAAACAAACAATCAATCATGTTGTAATACGTCAATCATACAAATATATTTTCAGAGAATCATGAACGATAAATATGAGACAAAACTAATATATTGAATCAAAGAACCATGTTATGTGAAATCCAACTAATCCATAAACCAACAATAAAATTCTAGCTCATGTTCATGGAGTTCATAACAAGAAAAAAGAGAAGAGTTTCCATGTATAAAACCCTAGAACAAAAGTAGAAGAAGAGATCCCTAATGGAGATCTCTAGGTTTAGAGAAATAGTTTTCTATTTATATGCTTCTCCTATTCCAAAAGGATACTCTTTCCAAAAGTAGGTCAAGTCCTCTCAAAACCCGTCTCCAATTGGTCCACCAAGCCCATGTGAAAATCTCAAAACTGGTCGCCAAAAATCTGGTGGAGCTTGCCGGGAAACGACCAGAATATTCCCTGTCGGTCACTGGAATCTGCTGTTCTGGTTGTCGGAGTCAAACTAACGGTCTTCTGAAGTCGCTGTCATCTTTAACTGTCAAATTAACGGAACTGTTATCTCTGGATCACTGGGTTGACTCACCTGAATCGGAAACTGGCCAAGTTCTGGCTATAATCTGAGTGTTTCCAGGCCATCTTCCGACCTACTCATAACTCCTTCTCTGCATACTTTCGGACCCTAACATACATCTGTCATTCATTCTTCATTCCATGTAATTCAAGCTGCAAGTATGATTATGCAAACCCTTCATTCCACAGCAAACAACTATTACCATGTCCAACTGCAATTGCTTCACTCTTGTCAGCCAAGCCACTTGAACCTTCCACACCTGCATCACTCTCAGCACCAGTTCCAGCCAGAACCAACTCCAACTCAACATGAAAACATCACTTGTAACTGCACTTCATTCCTGCAGTTCCATTCACTAATTCTCTCCAACTCAAGTTCCGCTCTCTCATTTTTTTCTGCATTGCACAATCACCTCTTCAGTTCACTGCTTCATAGCAGCACCTTATGTTGTAGCTTCCCCATCACACTTCCTTTGGCATTGGATTCATTACTCTTCACATTGCTACAGCTTTGACTGCAGTTGTAACACTTGATCACCACAGGCCACCCACCAACACCTCCATCAGTTCTTCACAGGTCATCATCTTTGATCCTGGCAGCATCATCATCTCAGGAATTCAACAACCCACCAATAACCACTTATTTCATCTCAGCTGTACTTCTCAGCACAACCTGCAATTTTGCAACACAGCCAAGCTGCCAACCATTCCCTTTTCTCTGTAGCATTATTTCAAGCCATATCAGTACCACCTGCTGTTGTACTCAACTAACCACCATAGCCTTCTCTTCATCCAGCGTTAGGTGCCGTCTTGTCCTTCGAAATCAAATTCAACTTCAGTAGCAGCACCAGCTTCAATGTTTGCTCCCATCTCATCCATTTATTCAACTGAGTCCATCCTTGTTCTTACTGTATCACCAGAACCCCCTCCATTCTGACTGCAGACAAACACAACCATTGTGACCATGACATTAACACCGTTTTTCTTCTCAAACTCCTCTGATTCTTCACACATTCTAGCCATCTCGTCCGTACCCATGAACTTCTACATCTCAAATTCCCGATTAAACCTTGTTTCTTCATCTGCAGTTCGATTCGACCAAACCCTAACCCCAACTTCATCCAGCTGTGATTTCTCTCCTCTCCGTCTTGAATCATAACCAACCCATCTCTTAATTTCTTGTTGCTTTCCAGATTACCACCTAATCTTGATCTTTACTTCCGAGAATGGCATCAATTCAACACCAGAGGCACAAACTAAATCTGCCTGCAACCCACATATCTCTTCCATGAGCTCTTCAGTAAACCTAATTTCGATTCTCAGCCGAAACCCCAAAATTCCTTTTCCATTTCGAGCTTCCAATCAACACAACCACCGTTCACTCCACGAGCTTAATATCTGCATCTTCTTCAATTTCAACAGACTCCCATCAGCTCGTAAATCTCTCTTTCAATCTCTCGATCTCAATCAGTCGGCAACAACCGATGTTTTATTTCTTTTCTAATTTTCAGATGCAAATGATTTACTTCTCTCAATTTGAGGGTTTTGTGTGGGAATGAGACTGTCTATACCAACTCAAGTGAAGTAGATATGGGGTACCCAGAATAACTTTGGGCACCTATATTGACTTGGCACGACTCCTATGTCACTCGTCTGCGAAATAACGATTCCACTCTTTATGCTCAAAATGGATAATTTCTCCTTCTTTCGCTCCAAATGACTCCATTACACCTAATAAACTCAAAAGTAAACATAAGATACATAATTCACACGAAAACTAGCAAAGAAAACATAAACCATAAATATAAATCTTGGTGTTTTACAACACCTATCAAATTCCCCCACACTTAGACTTTGCTAGTCCTCGAGCAAATCAAACAAAATAAATTCTAAAACATACATACAACTCCGTGTCGTCGAGGCTACGGTCACACTTAGCATGTATAACAAGCCTTTAAGCCCCTAGGTGTCCCTAGTGAACGAGTTATAGTCTCGTGATAGTTTACAAGAGATGTACCTACAAAACCTATACTTCCGAACTCCAGCCACCTGTGACAATTTAAGAATGACACTAAATATTTTTATTAATTGGCATACTATCAATGATTACAAGAGGAAGTACCCACTTTCAAATCCAATTCATAAACTAATGATATAGCTTCATTCGGAAAGTTGAACACAACCACAATAGTCGGAATCTAATCAACCACAATCACATGAAAAGATTAAGAAGATGGATATATAAAATAGATGGTGGCGGACTGTTGACTAAGGTGAACGGTGTTTCCCATATCTGTCTGAAGTTCACTGCCAAAATAAACCTAAAAAGCCTATTGGATTGAGCTACTGGTCTGAATACTAATATCAACACGACTGGCATATACAAGGGAACCAGGGGTCGACAAACTTAATTCTAGATCAATTCACTGACATATACAAGGGAACCAGTGATCGATTTTATTCAACACAATAATAATAATATTTTTTTTCTTTTTTTTCTTCAAATCGATAACATGATTGGATCTTTTGTATCCAAGCACATGATTTTTGTCAGCAGATTACATGGTAATTCCCATGGATCATGCATTCCACGCTTGTTTAGGCGACGGAGACAGGGAGAACACACACATATTGCTATCCAAGTGTCAATCTTTTTTTTTTTTTAAATATATGTACATCGTATGGTCAAATTTGTCTGTTTTTATATATATATATACATATAGTGAATCAATCACTTTATTTCATCCTAGCAGTGATAACAATTCGATGCTGGTGCCCCACCAAATCACTTAGAGAAACAATAGATAAATATAGAAAAATAAAAATAGAACGTGATATGGTAAAGACTCTGAGATATGGTGAAAACTATCACGTTATTTGTTTTTATATTTTATTTATTTTTATATGAATAGACTCTACTAATGGGTTCCTCAACTCCTACAACCATGATGTTTCCATTAGTGTAAGGCACAAGTTCTTAGACTTAAGAGTATATCATCTTCTTTTTTTTTTACTATAAACACAGGGGAAAACTAACAAGGCTAAAAACTCTATATGAGAACACTCCCCCCACTTAAACTTTACATTATCCTCAATGTAAAATTTAGTCAATCAAAGTAAAGTTCAAGATGGGAAATTCATAACATGATATATATACACACAATAAGAAAATAAAATGCATAATAAAAACTGATACTCCAACTCATAGCTATTTCTGAACAATAGAGGATAAACACTAAACAAGCTATTTAGTTGGCATCTAATCCCAACTCAGCCAATATATACCTCATCGTCAACAAAAAATTCCATCTACTTAGAAAGGCTAGTGTTTATTCTAAATTGTTCAAAAATCTCTAAAAGTTGGAGTTTTGATATGAAAATATCCAAAATAAGAAAATAAAGATAAAAGACTTGAGAAATAAAAAGATAGAGATAGATACACAAAACCAGTGGGTTGCCTCCCATTTAGCGCTTGGTTTAAAGTCGTCAGCCCGACTTGCAAGACGAATTCTCCATACACCAATAATCGGAAAAGTTGGGGATCCACCCATAGAACCTGTTTTGCAAACACTAGCTTCGCAAAATATTAGTAATATAAAACAGAAACGAAGCCATCGACCGAAAGAAGTTTCCCCCACACTTATTCTTGTCCACACTTGGAAGTGGATATAAAACATAAAATTCGGGAACTTCCACGGTTTCTTGTTCCAAAACCTGCATCATAAGAGAATCAAGTATCTCTAATGGAGGATATCGCGAAATAAAGTCATTCAACAATACTCTCGAAGCACATAGATTCAAACCAATAAGAGGTAAAGGAGAAGAAACAATATGCAAAGGGTTAGACAAACCTATCACAATCTCATGTATCACGGAATCCTCTTCATCCTTGAAAAACTCAAGTGAATTATTCACCTCTTGTATATCATGGTCCTCTATCAAACCTTGCAACCATTCTTCGTCTGTTTCTGCCTTAACTAAAATCTCGGCATCAACATCTTCATTACTATCCTTTGCAAGCTCAATTTGGTTTTCCACAATATTGGTCATACCGGTCTCATTCTCAACATACTCTTCTTCATTAGACTCAAACCTTGATGCAAGAAAATTCTGTAAGACACTAGTTTCATCATACTCATGTACCTTTTGAATAGGTCTTGATCATTATAAATATCAAGAGTTGAATCAACTACACTAATGTCATCAAATATCTCCAAAGGTTGGTCCTTTTCAACACAACTGTCCATTTCCTCGTTGTATTCATCAACGCCATTTCTTAAGTTGGAAACACCTTTTTGAAGCTCTTGGAGTGATCCATCCGAATTCTGAATGTAATGTTCCATTTTTTGTAAAGCTCGTTCGAAAAGGCAAATGTAGAATCACTTATTTCAGTATTGTTGGGCCAATTATCTTCCCTTTGAATGGGTGAATGATCATAACTACGATCAGAAATCGGGCCAAACATACTGTGAGCATATTCGGTCGATGAAACTGGTTCCATGCTTGGTTGTATACAAGTTGATTCCATGTTGTCCATAAATTGTTGCATTTCATCTACCAAACTAGAAGAATTATTAATAGGAGCACAATTATCATCCCCTCTTTGTGGTTGTTCACTTACATACCCAGCGTAAGAAGGTTGGAATGTATGAGAACAACTAAAAGGGTACGTGGAGTATTGACCATATCCAAAGGATTGGTTTTGATTGTACTCCACATAAGGGTGATAGTTGTCATGTTGTTGAGGTTGAAAGCCGTATTGATTGTTCCAATATGCTCCGTCCATAATATGTACCTGAAACAAGAGTTATCAAAACTATGTTAAGAACCAAAAGAATATGAAAAAAAAAAAATTAAAAAAAAAAATAAGACACCAAAAACAAGTGACAACCGCTGCCTTCCCGGCAGCAGCGCCAAAATTTGATTGTTGTCGTATGCGTCAAAAATAAATTTACTTTCTCACTACTCAGAATATAAAATATAGCTAGGGTAAGAAAGGATTGTTCCCACAGAGAGGTCTTGGGTTGTCAATATGTTTCGGGTTCTTATGGAAAACAAGGGGGAATTTTATGTAATTAAACTAAAATATAAGTAAATAAAGAAATAAACAAGCAAATCAAATAAGATGAGAATATTGGTTAAGGATTTCGTTTTCATTCACTAACATGTTCTTGTCTTAATAACTAGAATTGATATTTAATCTCTCATTATCAAAAGCCCTAGGATCCCTAATCGAATGAATATCCCGCAATTTCCTGATTTCATCACACATACATGTAAAACGATGCAAGTATGAATTCTACCAAAAGAATAACCTAACGCCTTGCGCTAATCAAGTTCAATTCCCATGGAGCATTAAGATTCATGAAATTAGACTAATCAATGCAATTGAAATACATTGCGCAAACAATTTGAACATAGGTCATGGTTCACATATGATTACAAGGATGTATCACTACAAGCTATAACCATAGTTATGCTACTTGTGTTCAAGGATTATCGCTCGATGATTAGCCCTAAACTAGCAATAGATGTGATTACAAGTTCTACCAATTTGCAACTTGACAAAACAAACAATCAATCATGTTGTAATACGTCAATCATACAACTATATTTTCAGACAATCATGAACGATAAATATGAGACAAAACTAATATATTGAATCAAAGAACCATGTTATGTGAAATCCAACTAATCCATAAACCAACAATAAAATTCTAGCTCATGTTCATGGAGTTCATAACAAGAAAAAAGAGAAGAGTTTCCATGTCTAAAACCCTAGAACAAAAGTAGAAGAAGAGATCCCTAATGGAGATCTCTAGGTTTAGAGAAAGAGTTTTCTATTTATATGCTTCTCCTATTCCAAAAGGATACTCTTTCCAAAAATAGTTCAAGTCCTCTCAAAACCCGTCTCCAATTGGTCCACCAAGCCCATGTGAAAATCTCAAAACTGGTCGCCACAAATCTGGTGGAGCTTGCCGGGAAACGACCAGAATATTCTCTGTCGGTCACTGGAATCTGCTGTTTTAGTTGTCGGAGTCAAACTAACGGTCTCCTGAAGTCGTTGTCATCTTTAACTGTCAACTTAACGGACTGTTATCTCTGGATCACTGAGTTGACTCACCGGAATCGGAAACTGGCCAAGTTCAGGCTATAATCTGAGTGTTTCCAGGCCATCTTCCGACCTACTCATAATTCCTTCTCTGCATACTTTCAGACCCTAACATACATCTGTCATTCATTCTTCATTCCTTGTAATTCAAGCTGCAAGTATGATTATGCAAACCCTTCATTCCACAGCAAACAACTATTACCATGTCCAACTGCAATTGCTTCACTCTTGTCAGCCAAGCCACTTGAACCTTCCACACCTGCATCACTCTCAGCACCAGTTCCAGCCAAAACCAACTCCAACTCAACATGACAGCATCACTTGTAACTTCACTTCATTCCTGCAGTTCCATTCACTAATTCTCTCCAACTCAAGTTCCGCTCTCTCATTTTCTGCATTGCACAATCACCTCTTCAGTTCACTGCTTCATAGCAGCACCTTATGCTGCAGCTTCCCCATCACACTTCCTTTGGCATTGGATTCATTTCTCTACACATTGCTACAGCTTTGACTGCAGTTGTAACACTTGATCACCACAGGCCACCCACCAACACCTCCATCAGTTCTTCACGGGTCATCATCTTTGATCCTGGCAGCATCATTATCTCAGGAATAAAACAATCCACCAATAACCACTTATTTCATCTCAGCTGTACTGCTCAGCACAACCTGCAATTCTGCAACACAGCCAAGCTGCCAACCATTCCCTTTTCTCTGTAGCTCTATTTCAAGCCATATCAGTACCACCTGCTGTTGCACTCAACTAACCACCATAGCCTTCTCTTCATCCAGCGTTAGGTGCCGTCTTGTCCTTCGAAATCAAATTCAACTTCAGTAGCAGCACCAGCTTCAATGTTTGCTCCCATATCATCCATTTCTTCAACTGAGTCCATCCTTGTTCTTACTGTATCACCAGAACCCCCTCCATTCTGACTGCATACAAACATAGCCATCGTGACCATGGCATTAACACCGTTTTTCTTCTCAAACTCCTATGATTCTTCACACATTCTAGCCATCTCGTCCGTACCCATGAACATCAACATCTCAAATTCCCGATTAAACCTTGTTTCTCCATCTGCAGTTCGATTCGACCAAACCCTAACCCCAACTTCATCCAGCTGTGATTTCTCTCCTCTCCGTCTTGAATCAGAACCAACCCATATCTTAATTTCTTGTTGCTTTCCAGATTACCACCTAATCTTGATCTTTACTGCCGAGAATGGCATCAATTCAACACCAGAGGCACAAACTAAATCTTCCTGCAACCCACATATCTCTTCCATGAGCTCTTCAGTAAACCCAATTTCGATTCTCAGCCGAAATCCCAAAATTCCTTTTCCATTTCGAGCTTCTAATCAACACAACCACCATCCATTCCACGAGCTTAATCTCTGCATCTTCTTCAATTTCAATAGACTCCCATCAGCTCGTAAATCTCTCTTTCAATCTATCGATCTCAATTAGTCAGCAACAGCCGCTGTTTTATTTCTTTTCTAATTTTCAGATGCAAATGATTGACTTCTCTCAATTTGAGGGTTTTGTATAGGAATGAGACTGGCTATACCAACTCAGGTGAAGTAGATAGGGGGTACCCAGAATAACTTTGGGCACCTATATTGACTTGGCCCGACTCCCATGTCACTCGCCTGCGAACTAACGATTCCACTCTTTATGCTCAAAATGGATAATTTCTCTTTCTTTCGCTCCAAATGACTCCATTGCACCTAATAAACTCAAAATTAAACATAAGATACATAATTCACACGAAAACTAGCAAAGAAAGCATAAACAATAAATATAAATCTTGGTGTTACAACACCTATCATGATCATCGAGACCGATTTGTCAAGATCTTTATATGATGAATCAGTCTCGGAGTGATCGCCTTCAGAGATATACACTTTCTTACTTTTATCAAGTAATTTAGTGTCCTTTCGTGATTTGAACGCAACATCCTTAGATTTGGATGAATGCTCATGATCAAAGATCTCCCAACCAGTGTATTTATGGAGAGATTATCTAGGTTATTTCCCTCAATGATGGCATGCTTCTTAGAATCGTATCTAGATGGCAGCGATCTGAGAATTTTCATCACAATGTCCTTTTCAGGAATAGACTTACCCAATGCAAAAGATTCATTAACAATTTCAGACACTTTGTGATTAAACTCATCAAATGTTTCTTCATCTGCCATACGAAGGTTTTCCCAATCGGAATTAAGGTTTTGAAGCCTAGCTTCCTTTTCGCTGGTATTTCCTTCAAATATGATTTCTAAGATATCTCAAGCTTCTTTAGACTTAGTGCAATTTGACACATGGTACTGAAGATTTGGGGTAATGGCATTCAAACCGTCGGAATTTTTCTTTGCAACAAGTATCTCGGCAGGGCTGTATTCACCAATATCCTTGGGAACGTTTACATCTCCAACTGCCACAACGGGAGCATTGTAGCCATTAACAACATATACCCATGATTGAAAATCACGTTCTTGAAGAAAAGCTCGCATAAAAATTTTCCACCATAAGTAATTAGAGCCATCGAAGACTGGTGGTACGTTCATAGAGATAACACCTATGTCCATAGAGTCAGATCGCTACAAACACAGACTTGTAAGGTCTTGAACGTGTTTGCCTGCTCTGATACCAATGGAAAAAGCGGGGGTATAACAACCACACCCAATATTTCGCTTAGCAATCTGTATGGACAAACTCCAATATACTTTCAAGAGAATCAATAAGACTCAATCTTAATAAAGTATATCAAAGAGTTATATCTCACTTTCTCGATTTAATTCTTACTCAAGCAAATAGAAATCCGTGAGTCTAATTGAATACAAGAGAAATCACTTGAACGGTACCAAAAACTAATGTTCAAGGATCAATCAATTTCAATCAACAACGAAAGGTCGGATTTCCAATTGATTGATTCAAACGCACAACCTGTGATATTTCAGTTATATAACAAAATATAATGCGGAATAGAAATAACACAGACACCAGAATTTTGTTAACGAGGAAACCGCAAATGCAGAAAAACCCCGGGACCTAGTCCATATTGAACACCACATTGTATTAAGCCGCTACAGACACTAGCCTACTACAAACTAACTTCGGTCTGGATTGTAGTTGAACCCCAATTCACACTGATTCAATGTACAGTTTCTCTTCTTACGTCTCTGATCCCAGTAGGATACTACACACTTGATTCCCTTAGCTGATCTCACCCACAACTAAGAGTTTCTACGACCCAAAGTCGAAGACTTTAATAAAAAAATTTGTATTACTCAGAAAAGTCTACAGAATAGATAAATCTGTCTCCCACAGATAAACCTACAAGTTTTTGTTCTGTCTTTTGATAAATCAAGGTGAGCAGGAACTAATTGATAACCCGGAATTATATTCCCGAAGAACAACCTAGTATTATCAATCACCTCACAATAATCTTAATCGACGCGACGAAAGAAGATTTGTGGAATCACAAACGATGAGACGAAGATGTTTGTGATTACTTTTCTATTTTGCCTATCGGAGATAAAGATCTCAAGCCAATCGTTACGATTGTACTCAACACGGTAGAATCAGCAAGATCAGATCACACAACTACGAGAAAGTAGTATCGGTCTGGCTTCACAATCCCAATGAAGTTTTTAAATCGTTAACCTGGTTTTTAAGAAGAAACCAAAGGTTAAAGGAGAATCGACTCTAGCTAATACAACTAGTATCACACAGGAGGTGTGGGGATTAGGTTTCCCAGTTGCTAGAGTTCTCCCTTATATAGTCTTTTAAATCAGGGTTTGCAATCAATGTTAGCTTGGTAACAAAACATTCAATATTCACCGTTAGATGAAAACCTGATTGGATTCAAGCTAATATCTTTCAACCGTTAGATCGAAAACTTATCTTGTTACACACAAATGAAATATACTATTTTGGGTTTATGTAACCGTACCCAAACATGAACATTTGTTGGTTCAACAATAGTTAATCAAATGGTTATCCATATGAGCACTTTCATATCAATCATGTTCTTCTTCACCATAACTAGTTCAAATGACTCAAATGAACTAGTTAGAGAGTTTTTCAATTGCAAGGAAATCTTATGTAACTACACAAGACACAATCGAAGCAAAAACGATTTGATTCACTCGAATCGGTTCATGTACTATATAGCCACGGTTTGCATTTAGCATTCCTTAGTTAATATGAATAAGTTCAAAAATAATCGTTTTTAGATATAACCAACTCAAGTTCGCAAACTTAGTTCACAGACTTAAGTTCCCGGAAGGAGTTAACAAACTCCAGCAGATATTCTCGGGTCGAGAACTTCCGCCAGTTCGCGGACTGGGCTCGTGATGTGACTCAATAATGTTGTAGTAAAAAGGTTCGTTGAGACTTGTGAAAGCAAAAGAATTTAGACTTAAAAATTAAAGAAAACTTAACTCAAAATTTGATTTCAAGATATGAGAAAATAACCAAGACACTGATTCCAGTATTACACATGAATGAATGATGGTAAATAACCCAAAACTCTAATTATCTTTAAGTCCCTTATTTTCTTAACTCACAAATAATCAGGCAAATTCTCAAAAATTAATTGTATCCCCTAAGCATAGATTATCTAATCAAAGCATAACCTATCTAATTGAATCACAACTGATGAAGAAAATTATGCAAACAATTAAAAATTCTGCAAAAGCAGTGATTGAGCGAATTATAATTAAATATTAGAGAAAATATAATAGTTACCAAATTATTCATACGTAAATAGCTTCCTCATTGCCCCAAGGATTGGGTTTAGCTCCTCATTATTACAAAGAAAACTAAATAGAAGAAATAAAAGAAAATTGTGAAACTGGCTATCGGCTCACCCCCCTCCTCTTTGGTTGTGCCCTCTTGCTCTCTATTTATACACACAAACCCATTAATCAAATATATTCTTCCATAACTCCAAAATCTTCTTCTTTTTAATTAAAAATATCTTCAAGAATTTTTCTTCTTCTTTATATTCTCTAAATTTCTTTATTATACCCAAATCTTCTTTAATTTGCAGAATCAAATCCAAGAGAAAATCCTCTAAGATATCTTTCATGTTTAATAGAAGATAACTTCCTTTTTTTCAAAACTCCGGTAATTAATACTCATAGATTTCCTGTTTATAAGGAAGAAGATATTCTTGTCTTAAAAATTGTAAATCCTTTACTGTTGAAACCCAAATTTCTCGCCAATATTCTGTTTGAAAATGAAGAAGAAGGTGGTGTCCCTATCCAAAGTGCAAGTGCCTTTATTAATTTTCTCAGAGAGGTGCAAGCATCAGTATTCGAGCAACTTTTTCCACACAAGTGTATTTCTCCAAGAACACCTACACAAACATAAAAACACCATAATAAGTACAAAATCAAGCACTAACAATAGAGACACTGAGGACAAATTAGACACATAAATGTGTCTATGAGTTCGCGGACTGAGTTCGCGGACTTAGCTCACGCCACTATTCCGGTTCTCTTGATCAACAAAGTTCGCAAACTTCGGTTCAAGGAAAAAGGACTTATACATATATGTGTTACCACACAATGCTTATATCTATCATTGGTTATATAATCTAAACTCTCATTTCAATCATTGAAACATTCTTAGAGGACGTTATTATATAGTTGTTATTCACAAACTATTTTTCGTCAAAGTAAGCAATTTTCAAAGTGATTGAAACGTATCGCGACTTTCTTCACGAGGTAAAGATGAACTTGGCCAAAGCAAAAGCTTACCAACACATATTTCGAGAAATAGATAGGCGAGATAAACTCGGCTCGAAATAGCAAATGTGTATAATCAAAGTCTATATAGCAAAACGACTTTTGTCTCAAGATAGGAGATAGAGTAGATAGACTTTTGAGTGATAGATAAGTTCAAGTCTCCACATACATTTTAGTCGACGAAGATCCACCAGTTCCTTGAGTAGTCCTTCGTCTTGTATGATGATCGCCATGGAGTTCTTGAGATCAACTACACTTTCTATCCTAGTCCGAGACTTAGCTATAGTAGACTAGAAATCAAGACTTATAGTTTTGATCACTAACATTGACAAACATGTTTGAGATAGCAACGCATGCGAGTTCGCCCGAGCAATGCTCTAACAGTAGGTGTCTGAATATGGGTCAAACTTCTGACGATTATCGAATCTAGTGTTATTATAAAGAGCATATTGGCTTGCTCTTCAATATTATGGCCTTCCCAAAAAGGCTCCACTCGACTACTAGTGTGACCCAATTCTAAAGCTTCTAACCTCTTAGCTATTGCTGCAATTTTGGCACCTGATTCATAGCCTCCTTCTACCCTATTAACATTTCCTCTGCCTAGAAGATTTTTTTCCGAGGTTCCTTACTATTTTCCCATTGTTGGGTCTTTTCGACGGTTTCATTCAAAAATGTCATCGCATCATCAACTGTTTGGTTTTCAAATCCACATGTACACATTGATTCTACTGTGGTTGTAGTTGAATAATCTAAACCCTCATAAAGGATCTGAACTAACCTAATCTTTTCTAAACCATGATGAGGACACTGGGCTAATAAATCATTGAACCTTTCCAAATACGTACACAAAGATTCTCCCTCATGTTGAGAAAACATGCAGATTTGCGTCCTAATAGACGATGTTTTGTGCCTAGGGAAAAACTTGTTCAAAAAGGCAGATGTAAGTTGTTCATAAGTTTCGATTGATCAGAAAGCCAAACTATATAGCCACGATTTGGCTTTATCTTTCAGGAAAAAAGGGAATAACCTAAGTTTTAAAGCATCATCATCGAGGTTTCTAATTTTTAGGGTACTACAAATTTCCTCAAAGTCCCTAACATGGAAATAGGGGTTTTCATTTTCTTTCCCTAAAAAGATTGGGAGCATCTGTGGGATCCCAGGTTTAAGTTCATAATTTGCTTCCGTTTCATCTAACTTGATACACGAGGGACGAGTAGTCCTAGTCGGATTCAACAAAGCTTTCAAAGTTGCCATTTCTGGCTCTATCGGAGTAATAGGGATTCTCTCCTCAGTAAAAGATGGACGTTCAAAACTGAATTTTCCGAAAATAGTACTTTCTAAATTAAGGTAATCGAGACTCTTAGAACTACAAGGTTTTTCTCTGATGAACCGACCTAGAGCGTCTCTCTTACGTTCAGGCATACACAAGAATTCAACAAAAATCTGTGCACATGAAAATGCTGGGGCTCACTAATTTAGATAAGCTTGGGTTACCACAACAAAATATACCCAAAGGTACGAGGCTGAGGTTTATGGACTTTCAGATGGTAACTCCCATAAGTCCCAAGGCACAGGTTCAGCTTACTAATCCACGAGTTTTCCTAAATTCGGTGATCTGACGAGGGATGCAATTGGTGTGTGCAACTTTTTTTTTTTTATAAATAATATACTAACAAAAATAAAGGAAAATTAATAGTCCAAAAATAAATAAATAAAGAATCTAATAAAAATAAAAGTCCAAAAATAATATCTTCGGTTTTCTCCTTTTTTGGCAAGTTCGACTTTCCACGTTTTGCTTCAAGCCAATCCTGCACAACAAAAACAAAAATATCAAAGACGTAAAATAGAACAAAAAAATCTAATTTTTTTTTATAAAAATACAAAACCTAAAAAAAATAAAATAAACCTAAAACCTATACCTAAATACAAGTCCGCGTCGGCGACGCCAAAAATTGATGTGATTCTAATAATGGTAAGAAAAGTGGTTCGTTAAAGACTTGTAGAGATTTGATTTTAGAATTATATTTTAAAATAGAAAACTCAAGACGATGTTGTTATCAAGATTTTAAAAGCACTGAGACTCGAGATTCCACCAATCTCCAATTTCTATATGATTTAATCTAATCAATTTTCATGCAACTCTTTACGTTTAAAGTGATTATAATATTTTCGCCTAGACAAGTAGATTCTCAAAACAATAGTTGTAAATCGAAAGCATGGACCATCAAAAGAATTAACCCAAGCATGCCCATCAATTTAGAACACAACCACTTAATCAGAATCATATATTCAATTTCAGTTCAGTGCAAATAATCATAAAAGAGATTGCAAAAATTAATTAAATAGAAATTACCACATACTAGTTGGAAAAATGGCTTCCTTCAGCGCCTCAGGAAAGGGGTTTATCTCCTCATATTAATCACTTTCTCAAAATACATGTTTGTTGCTCAAAAGTTGATTAAAATGGAGAAAAGGTATAAAGCAACGAGTTTGTAACAGATATAATTGTTACAGAAGTCACTGTTACAGAGAAATCTTTAACAGAACTGTTGCGAACTCTATTAATTTGTGGAAAAATTGTTACAAAAGAGATTTAATATGAAAGGATAGGTGACGGTTCCTGCGACTGCTCTAAGGTGTTGTTCTGTGTTCTTCTTGTTCTTCGTCTGCAGCTCGCCTGTTAATTTTTCTTTTTCTTCTGTTTGGGTTCTAAGCTCTCTGAAACTTCTCTAAAGTGTACCAAGGTCTCGATACCTCCTCTGGGACTCTGATTAATACCTTATATACACCACATCCCCTCAAATCTCTCGGGAATCTTCAAAATATCTTTCTTCTTCTTCACGACCAAGTCACGAGAATAATTCTGTTTTCTTTCCTCTTTTCGCGTCCCTGAGTTGTCGAATATATTCCCTAACCTTCTGTAGAATGAAACAGAGGATATATATCCCTTATTTCTACGTAACTGCCAATTATTCAACCAAAACTTCCTGGTAAAACCCGATAATATATCCACCTCCCTGTTTCCTCGAAACTTTCTTATTTTCTGATTCCAAAACCCTTAGCCACTCTGTTTCGATAAGACATGCCCAAACTAACTTGGTCCGACGAAAATCCATGAAAAAATCTCGTCTAAAACCAATTCAGGGAGGTTCGCAGATGAACTGATTCTTCCCGCCTCTTTTTTGGTAAAACTCGAAGATACAACCCAATTTAACTGATTCTATCAATCATGCCAAGCCTGTTTAGTTAATTCAAGTCTAGCCCATCAAAATCTCTGGTTGAATCTGTTGAAAATAATATGCGGTTTCGGTTTCTCGGAAATCATGTTCATGAGACTACAAAATACTAACAAGAAGAGAGTTAGAAAGACTTATCAGATTGATTGATCGAGGAGAGGTAATCCTCTTTCCTTAAAAACAATACATCCCCGCATACGGTGCTCACGGTTCTACGGATGTCACCTTCCAAGATACAACGATCATGCCTTATAGTAAGTAGCACTACAATACCATTAGGCCAGCGAATGTTTACAATTACTGTGCCCTTAATGACTCTGACTCTTGACTTCAAAAACTTGTTCTTGTTCTCTTCTAACTTGTATAAAAACAAAACTAGGAGATGGGTTTATATAGAGTCAATGGTGACTCTACAAGGTGTCCTTTCATCCATTGGAGACTCACCATGTCTAATGGTGACTCTCCATAACACTTGTGCACTAAGTGTCTTATGGTGAAAAGGAATGACCCATAAACACACCTCTTGGAGTTTAAGCTTCCAAAACCAATTTTCACTCACACAATAATTTTTAACCCAAAATTCCAACAATCCCCCACATGAGTGAAAATACTAACTCAACAAAACTTACAAACTTTTAAGAGCACAAGCAGGAAATATAATGCATCGGTAAATGGTAGCTTGTGGCTTTGAACCAAACCTAGTGAAAACTTACCGGATTTACTAGCCAATCAGTGGACGCGATGTCGTTGAACTGTCAGCCGTCGATGTAGATCGATAAAATAAATCTCACACATTATATCTCCTTATAATCGTCAAATTCTCGGTTTTGTTCATTTCGGCCCTGAACGTTCTTGGAATTCTATGAGTGCTCTAGATTAACCTAGCCTTTAAAGTTATCATAGAAGCGGGCCCACTTCTCACTCATATAGGTGATCTCCTATTTGAAAGTATCCTGCCATACTTTTCTTAGTTAGACTAAGCTAAAGGAACCATTAAGAGAAAATCTCAACCTCTTACGTGACAGGCAACACTGACTCTTATCATAGGAATGGGAAATAGAAAATCTCTTTCAGTGTTATCTGGCGAGTTCGTCACAACTTAGTTTGCCCTTTTCAATTCTAATGTATATGAGAATAAGTCTGGTAGACATAAGTCTAGAAGATGGAATTCTCACAATTCTAATCCTCTGGAACCAATTTCTAAAGGTCCTAGACTTAATCCTCAGAAAAAACCTTCTGATGGATATTCACAAGGGTTTATGTCTAATTCTACTAGAATAACATATAACCGAAGGAAGGTAAGGAATACACCTTACAAATGCTCAGTAGGTATTTACAACTCTTCCCTCAATATTTGTAGTGTGATTAGTTCTCACTCTACTACCTAAGTAGGTAATTTCATCCTTGTATCTAACTTGAGAGTTGCAAGGATGATATTTGCGGGATGCTCAAGTTCGTTGTATGTTATTGTCTGATCGAATAGTTTGTGTTACTATAGTTTTCTCCATTTACAAAAGTTGAGTCATGTCTTGACTCCTAATAAATAATGTTTCTTTGTATGTGTGATCTAATTTAAAGCATATTCTAAATTATTGATCCATGAAAAGATATGAGGTATTTGAAAACTAAGTGTATTTCCTTATTTTGGATCTTGTCTGATCCATTAACTTACTCCAACTGGTCCATGAACGTTCGTGTCTTGTTCTTGAAAGCTTTTAGGGTTTTACTTAACAAGGGTTCCTTCTCTTGTTCTCGAACATATATATACTATATTGTTCCTTCCATCCCTTATGATAATAAAAAAAAATGGAGAACTCTTCAAGACCTCAGGAAATCATGAATCTTGATATGGAAGAAAACATCAAAGGATGCAGTTCGGTTCAAGAACTTGTCTTGAAAAAGATGATTGCAAGGAAGGAGTACAACTCCTGGATTCGTGAATCTGTCAAGGATTTAATTCTTTTTCAGAATGACTCAAAGTTTGAATTTGCAAATCTTCAACTGCAAATAAATCAGCTCATTTATGTTCAGACCAAAATCCTTGAAAATCAAAAGGTCTTGATACGAAACCAGAAGAAACTCATCTCTGATTGCATCAAATCCAGGCAACTTGCTTGCATCGTTGATCGAAAGGTGAATGTTCTAACCCATGAACATGGAGTTTCTACGGTCAAAGGGATCAAGGATATCGATAATACCTTTTATGATTGAGTCATGGAGAGGTATGATATCATCAAAGAAGTCTGATCTTTTTATTTTGTCCAAGAAACTTCTTATGAGAATTTATTCTTGTGTTTTAAGAAGGATAACTAGGGTTTGGAATAGCATATATTGTGATTACACATAGCTATTTCCAACGATTTTCATCTTGCAATGTTTTAGATTTATTTATTTAAATTCTAAGTTATTTGGAAGATGATTTTGCAGTATTAATCTTTATGGTTTTATATATTGCAAAATTTTACGGGATATGTGTGTTTACGTCCGTGAACTATGATTATCTCATATATGTCAAAAGTTAAGTTTATTATGTCTTTATGCAAATATTGATACAGTAGAACCTCTATATAAGAGGGACTACAAAAAAATATTCTTATATAAAGGTTATTCTTATATGTAGGTCTACCTTGAAAACCTCGATTTTTTTTTTTGTTATATATGTAGATAGGAAAAGTACATACATATACATAAGAAACATCATAATGTACCTGGGTAATAAAAGTATTAATTAAATTTTGTTTAAGGATAAATGAAGCATGCGATATAACACAATCCACACAAAATTCAACCACGAAATGGAAAATTTTATTGAGTTGTGCAAAAAAAGCATCAAACCAACTAAGAAGTAAAATGATCTTGAAAAATGGTTACAAGAATCTGTTCATCTGAAATTGTGATGTATGCCAAGACCTATATTATTTATATTATAATGTCAATTATTCTTATATGGAGGTAACTTACTTAAGACGAGACCGGAAAAAAATATGACTTATTCCAATATGGAGTTTATTCTTAAATATAACTGGCCCAAGTCGGGACCAGAAATTTTTATTCTTATATGGAGGTTATTCCTATATGGAGTATTCTTATACAGAAGTTCTACTGTAAAAGATAGAATGAACTTTTGAATATTCCGCAGTATTGATCTTTCCCTAATATAATTCTATGTGAAAGTACTGTATGGATCCGTAAGTTTTCTTATGTTGAGCATTTCCAATTAAATTAATCATTAAGGTTCTCTTGTGGCTAATTTATTTGAGTTTCTAGATACAAATTCATGTTTCATGTGATTTGTTAATGTCCAAAGAAATCCTTCTTTTCTCATAAAAGTAAGGTCGCTCTTGTTGTTCTTTCGTGAATGACATTTTATAGGGGAGAGTTCTTAATTGAACATGTGCTTAATTGCCAAATCTTTGTGGGGAGTGTGGCTGTGGAATATTGTAGGAGTTTTCTTGTATCTTTATAAACTCCTTGATGAATACACTAAGTTTCGACTATGTGAAATCATTGAAACCAAGTTGATATGTTCTCTTTAAGTCATGAATAATCTCTTTGAGAATTTCATTATGATCCATCTAGTTTTCGTACCTTTGCCAATTTATATTGACAAAAAGGGGGAGAATTATGGTTTACGGATCATTATGTAAGGGGGAGTGGTTTTCATTGTGAGATGAAGTATTGACAAAGGGGAAATGATACATATCATCGTAATATTATTGTCAAAGTTGTGATACAATTGAACTTTGATGTTGTGTAATAATACTATGACACTGTATAACAATCCGAAAACATCTTGTTTTTATATATTGTTATAGTTACAGATCTTCAACAACAACGATGCTGAGATGAACACGTTCAGAATGACTGGAGTACTTGGGGTGACGAAGAATTCAAGGAATGTTAAAGAGCCAAGGAAATCAAGCATGTTGGACGAGAAGCTACAAAGTTTATTTATTTTGTAATCGTACGTATTGATAGTTTTGTAACTAAAATTGACAAAGGGGGAGATTGTTAGAGAACTGCTTGGTCGAACTCGCAAGCGTTGCTATCTCAAGCTTGTTTTTCAAGTTTAGGTGATGAAAACTATAAGTCTTGATTTCTAGTCTACTTATAGCTATGTCTCGGACTAGGATAGAATGTGTAGATGAGCTTTAGACTTCACGACGTTCATCGATTGAAGACGAAGTTCTACTGAGGAGAGCTTGGATGAACTTCATCAACAAAAGGTATATGGAGACTAAAATTTATCTATCACTCAGAAGTCTATTCTATTCTATCTCCTATAGAGACTAAGTCGTATAGCTATATAGACTTTATATTATACACATTTGATATTTCGAGCTGAGTTTAACTCGCTTATATGTTTCTCGAAATATGTGTTGGAAGCTTTTTGCTTTAGCTACGTTCATCATTATTCTTGACGAGTTTAGTTGGAAACAATTTTTTTGTTGGAAACTAAATAATGAGTCAAAAGATGATCATATGAAAATTGCCTTGAAACATCTTACATGATTTATGTGAGACAATCATTTGATGTAGACTAGGAATGTTTCATATTGATCACTCAATCACTTGAAAATTACTTATAATATAATAGTTTGTATGAGACAGCTATTATCCTCTTCTAAGGATGTTTCAAAGATTGAAATGGGAGTTTACAACAATTAACCATTGGATAGATATAGCACAGTATGCATACCAGTATGCAAACTGTTGTAGTATGATTCAGGTTCGGAAACAAAGTTTGCATACCAGAGCGCGAACAGTTGTAACTGTTAAAGTCCGGGAACCAAGTATGCATACCAGTATGCGAACGGTTCTACCTGAGTTAGGTCCGGGACGACAGTATGCATACCCGTTTGCGAACTGTCGGACAAGACCAAAGTTCGGAACTTAAGTTTGCGTACCCGTTTGTAAACTAAGTTGGTTTACGTTCTAAAATAGGTTAAGTATGATTTCATACTCATGAACAAATACATATATAAATTAAGGAATGCAATCTTTGAAAACCGTGGCTTAATGTTCATGAATTGATTCTCTTGAATCAATACGATTTTGTTTCAATTGTGTCTTGTATACTTCTATGAGAATATAAACAATTGAACAACTCTATGAATAACACAATTATATTCATTTGATTATCATTTGATCTAGAAGTGTTAGATGAATATGGTTAATGGAAAAGTGTTCATATGGCTAACTTCGTTAAACTATTGTTGAGCCAACTCAATATACACGTTTAAGTATTACCCATATCTAAATGAAGGTATATCTCATTTGTGTGTAACAAGCTAAGACCATATAACAGTGGAGAGATATTGCTTTGGTTTTAAGAAAACTTAGATTGAATCTTAAATCAGGAGTTCATCTAACGGTGAATATTGATTGCTTTGTTTCAAAGTTATCAAACCCTGATTTGAAGACTATATGAGGGAGAACTCTAGAAACTGTGAAACCTAATCCCCACACCTCATGTGTGATAATAGTTGCGTACTAGAGTCGATTCTCCTTTAATCTAGGTTTTTCCTAAAACCATTATTGGTTAACGACTGAAAGACTTCATTAGGATTCTGAAGCCAGGCCCAATTATTTTCTCTGTAGTTGCGTATTCTGACCTTACTTGTTTTACCACATTGAGTACTATTTTCTCTAATATTGGCTCGAGATTTATCTCCGATAGGTAAGATATAAAAAGTAATCACAAAGCTCTTCGTGTCATTCTTTGTGATTCCACAATAACTTGTTCTACTACCATATAATTAACTTATTGTGAGGTGATTGATATTTCTAGGTGTTTATGGGTGAAAACTGTTTCTACTGGTTTTAGTAAATTTGGGTGTGTGTGGATGAGAAACGAATCTAAACCCTAAAAAAATGCACTGCATGGGAGTGCTTTTGATTCGAGATATCAATCTATACAATTCTGGCATAAACCAAGAAATGGTCGTTCCAGACTTGCTTCAGTCACAAGGTGAAGGAGATGGGGTTGATCTTAGGGGGGGGGGGGGGCG